>NC_058406.1:108407133-108665912 GCF_002201575.2 Neomonachus schauinslandi | reverse complement strand
ATGACCTGAGCCGAAGGCAGTTGCTTAACCAACTGAGCCACCCAGGCGCCCCTTAATTAAGCTTTTTAAATGTTTCTCATTTTGACTACTGCATAAGTACAATAGAAAAAATATTCGGGCGCCTGGGTGGCTCAGTTGGTTAAGCAACTGCTTTCGGCTCAGGTCATGATCCTGGAGTCCCTGGATCGAGTCCCGCATCGGGCTCCCTGCTCGGCGGGGAGTCTGCTTCTCCCTCTGACCCTCCCCCCTCTAGTGTGCTCTCTCTCTCTCATTCTCTCTCTGTCAAATAATAAATAAAAAAAAAATCTTTAAAAAAAAAAAAAAGAAAAAATATTCAAAGATGATTTATTCAAGCATAAGCTATGCACAAGGCTTTGCAACCTCGTTGTTTAGATTCATAAATAAACCTTCCAGGCAACCATGAAGGGTTGGCCTTCCAACCAGGAAGATGGCCCAGGTATAAGGCAACATGGGACATCAGGCAGGACCATTCATTAAAGCCTCTGTTCTTTTAGTATTAGCACAAGACATATTAATATCTGACATCTCTTGGTGAGTCAAGCCCTAAATGATTTTTCATATGTGAACAAATTTCAATTGTTGAAAAGTACTAAATAATTATAATTTTCTATAACAAAACCATTTGAAAAGTTGCACTGGTTCTGATTCCAGAACAAGATATAATAGACTCACTTTTCCTTGCTTTTTTTGCTAGCTTTATTTAGAGGAAATGGATATTGTCCTGGAAACTATTCAGCATAAAAGAATTAAAAGGGCTCTGAAATCTGGCCGGGGCAGCAGGGGTTAGGGGTAGGGCAAGGTATATTATCTAAAGAACTCAGGACTTAAGGAAGGAAAACAATGTGGTAACTGTAGGGTTTTTTCTTTTTCATAATGCTGGACTGGGGATCAAAGAGACCTACAGGGACTGCCAAAAGAATCTGCCTGTCTAGACAAAAGGTTGGGAATGGGAAGCCCACCAGAGACCTTGTAGGAATCCTGTCACGCACACTGGAGCCCTGTCAGTAGTTCAATCCTTGGGAGCAGCACTGCAGTGAAGCCCAGATGCCCTGCCCCACTTGACAGCTGGCCTGGTGGGTGAGCTGATCTACAGGCATCATGGAAGTCCTGGTTGCCCCGACAGCATGTCACAAACGGGATACGGGTGATGTTCTGTTTACCAGCAGCTATGCAAGCAGTAAAGCCCTGATTATAAGATAAATTAGACTTTATAGCAAAGAAAATTACTAGCAAATAAGATGGGTATCATATAATGCTAAAAGAATCAATCCACAAAGGTGATACAGCAATCCTAACTGTGTATATCCCAATGGACAGAGCTTCAGGATTCAAGTAGCAAAAACTGATAGAGCTGAAAGGAGAAATAAAGCCATCCACAACCATGCTGGGATTTCAACATTGATCTCTCAGCAACTGATAAAACTACTAGACAAGGGCGCCTGGGTGGTTCAGTCAGTTAAGCATCTGTAAGCAACCGTATCAGTCAGTTAAGCATCTGCCTTCAGCTCAGGTCATGATCCCAGGCTCCTGGGATTGAGCCCCACGTCGGGCTCCCTGCTCAGCAGGGAGCCTGCTTCTCCCTCTGGCCCTCCCTGCTGCTCATGTGCTCTCTCTCTGAAATAAATAAGTCTTAAAAAAAAAAAAAAAAAAAACTACTAGACAAAAATAAGCAAGGATATAGAAGAACTCAACACCACCATCAATCAACATGAGAATTATAGATTAGTGACCCAGCATCACATTAAGCTTTCTCAAGCGGCCATGAAACATTTACAAGAAAAACATATTCTAGGTCAAAAATCTAACCCTAAGAAATTAAATAACTGAAATCAGACAAAATATGATTTGAATCTTCATGATAATAACTTCCCTGAAAAGCCCTTACACAATCTTAATTCTCTCCCTCATATTGTAAAACCACATTTTAGTGGAATTCAATCAACACTTCTTCCAATCTTATATCTGATTACCAGGATTTTGCAGGATAACATCAGAAAAGTAAACTGGCTTGTTTCTTTTTTTTTTTTTTTAATTTTATTTATTTGAGAGATAGAGCATGAGCAGGGGGAGGGGCAGAGGGAGAAGCAGACTCCCCACTGAGCAGTGAGCCAGAGGACTGGACTTGGGGCCAGATCCCAGGACCCTGAGATTGTAACTTTAGCCAAAGTCAGCCACTTAACAAGCTCAGCCACCCAGGCACGCCTGGCTTGTTTCACTTTAAATTCATGATCTCAACATGGTCTTTCATTATAAACCCTATACATTTCCAGTTACATTTATTTTTTAACTATTTTTAGCATGTTTGTTACTCTTAAGAATGAATTCATTCTTTTACTGCTTATTGTTAATATAAAAAAGTATTTGTTTTATATATTTACTTTTTAGCTAGTTGTCTGATGAAATTATCTAAAATAATACCAATTGCTTTATAGCTGAATCTTTGACCTTCTAGGTCTGCAATAATGTATTTGAAAATAAATGATTGTGTCTCTTATCCTATGTACTTACTTTTGTATTATTCTTGGGTGACTATTACTAGTTAGCATCCACAAAATAATCCAGTATGTACCCACAGCGGGGATAACACTCTGACTTGAATTGTACTGATTTCAATAATAGCTGTTTTAGTGTTTTAACATTTAATGTATTATCTATTTGCTGTAGGAAAATAGCAAGCATTACAATGTCTAAGTACTTCGAATCTATTCCTAATTAATTAGTTTTTAAAAGAAATGGTCATTTAATGTTATCAAATGACATTTTGAGAGGATTTTTTCTATTATGAATAAATAATAAAAATAATTTATGTAAAGTTGAACCATTCATGCATACTTAAAATTAAATACTTGGTTATGCTGCATAACTCTTTTAATATGTATCTTTTAATTTTATTAAGTAGTATTTCAATTAAGATTTTTACCCCTGCAGTGTTAGGTCCAATTAATCTGGTGCTTCATTTTATGCTATCATAAAATCCGTTGGTCTGGGGATTATATTAACTTGACTCTTTTTTTCCTCTAACTTAATGTATTTAGAATTGAGTCATCTATGCATGCCTACCTGGTTTGCTATATTATTCTTTTGGTATAATCTTAGATTCAATTTACTACCATTATAATTAGAATAATTATATCTATACTTAGGTCAAATTTATTTGTAGTCATATCCTAATAACACTCTCATACAAAATATATGCTAGCTATATTTTCTGAAATCTCAAATTCCTTGAATGTTGAACTAAATCATCTGTTCTCTGAAGGTTTAACACCTGTCTTTTGTATTTGACCCTTTTTCCAGTATTACTGAATTATTCGTTTTCTACCTCTTAGCAATAGGATTTGACAAATTATATATATATTTTTGACAAATTATATATTCTTTAAATAATATATTTTCTTTCTCAAATGTATCACCATAGAGTTATTTGTGTTATGACTATATTGTTTTGGCCTAAAGGATTGCTTTTTTAGGGCGCCTGGGTGGCTCAGTCGGTTAAGCATCTGCCTTTGGCTCAGGTTCTGATCCCAGAGTCCTGGGATCGCGCCCCGCATCGGGCTCCCTGCTCGGCGGGGAGTCTGCTTCTTCCCCTCCCATCCCCCCTGCTTGTGTTCCCTCTCTCGCTGTGACTCTCTCTGTCAAATAAATAAATAAAATCTTTAAAAAAAAAAAAAGGATTGCTTTTTTATATCTCCTTACGTGAGTTCTTTCATTCTAAGTCTTGGAAACTTCCATTACTTTTTAATAGACTCATTTTTTTTCCTTTTTCTTTCTTTCTTTTTTTTTTTACCTTTCCATTTCAATTCCTGTTATTTGATGATGGAATTGTCCCCCATGTCTTATTCATCAATCCCGATTTCCATATCCTGGGATTTTTGCTTGGACTGCAGCAGTTGTCCTCCCCTGGGCCTTGGCAAATGTTAATGCAGTTTCACCTGTGATCATCTTTTTCTCTCTCTATTAAAAATTTTCACTAGGGAGGGTGAGTGTATTAGTCGGCTAGGGCTGCCACAACAAAATACCATAGAGTGTGTGACTTAAACAACAGAAAATAATTTCTCACAGTTCTGGAGGCTAGAAGTTCAAGATCCAGGTACTTTCTAGACGGCTTCTGGTAAGGACTCTTCCTGGCTTGCAGATGGACAGTGGTTTTTCTTCTGAGCATGTAAGGAGAGAAAGAGAGCTCTCTGGTGTCTCTTCTTATATGGAAATTAATCCAATTAGGACTTCACCCTTACGATGTCACTTAACCTTAATTTACCCTTAAAGGTCCTCTCTTTAAATGCAGTCAACTTGGGGGTTGAGGCTTTAACACCTTTAACACTGTTAGGGAGCATACAATTTAGGTCATAGCCGGGAGGTACAGAAGCTTATTTAGGAGGTGAACCCAGAAAGCAAATGTGAGGGAGTTCAGAGAGTAAGACAGGAAACGGAAAAAAACAAAAAAACAAAAGAACCCCACAAAAATTGATGTGTATTTATTAGCATTACTGCTTAACCAACAGAGGTGATTCTTCTAGGAGTCTTGAGATAATACTGAATTTCTTAAAAAAAAAAAATCTGTGTAAAGCAGAGATCATCAAACTATAATCTGAAAGTAGGGTTGCCAGATAAAATACAAGATACTCAATTAACTTTGAATTTCATATAAACAAAAAAATTTTTAGGATATTCTCATGCTAAAAAAAAAAGCTAATTACATTTATCTGAAATTCCAATTTAGGTAAGTGTCCTGCATTTTTTTATATAAATATGGCAACCCCACCCAAATTTAGCCAGTGGCCAAATTTAGCCAGCGGCCTGTTTTTGTAGATAAGATTGGAACACAGCCACACCCATTCATTTGTGTATTGTCTATGACACGTGTGCACGACAGTGGTATAATTGAGTGGTCCCAACAAAGACTGCATGCCAGCAAAGGCTAAAATATCTGTAAATGGAAATATCTGTTAATGTCAGTTAATGGAAATGTCTGTAGACCCAGGGTTTAAAGAACAAGAAGGCCTGACCATGTGCAGACACAGAAGGGATGCAAGAATCACTGCAGGTCATGTCATCTCACACCTGGAAAATCCTCAGGTTGTTGAAAAGCCCAGAGTCTCCTACTCCACTCCAAAAGTAGACCACAGTTGTTTCAGTGATGAGTTTCCCTGAGTAGCCTATTGGCTAGAAGAAAAATCAAAAACATTTGGTCAGACCCTATGACCAGAATACCTCACAAGTAAATTAAAAGAACCTGCTACATGTAGGTTTTCAACAAAGATTTGATAAATGGAACAAAAATATATAAAGTATTTTTAGCTTTAATAATGTCACAAAAATAGACTACCAGATCACACTTTTGTTGTTGTTTTATTTAGGTATAAATCTTGGCTCTTTTTTTTTTTTTTTTCCCTTTCAAAGGGGAAGAGTGTCTTCAAAGACACTTTTTACAATATAAATCTAGATTATTATAGCATGTCATCTTTAAAACAGTGATAATCCTTGTTTCCACATTTCTTTCCTACTATTGTTTTTAGACATCAAATCAATCCAAATCCCTTATGAAATTATTGCCAGGGATGGCAAATGTATGTTACTCTTACTACATCAGCCTTTGACCTAGCCTCTGAAATACCAGAATATAACCTGTCTTGTATTTTGTAACATTTCTTCATTCTTCCAAAGGCAGCTTGACTTTATTCAGCATGTCAAGTCAAATAAATAACAGTGCCCTAGTATTTTTTTAAACAGAAAAATGCTCTGTTTTGCTTCAATACCTTTTAACAAAGTTCTGTTCAGTAAGTATATCATATTGGCCCAAGCATTTGAAGACAGAAAACTCTGCAAGGCAGGGCTTTTGTGAACCCATGGAAGGTTACTGCCTCTGAATCTCGATCCTCATCTGATGCAAATATTTAGTACACTACATTAGGCAGTTTGGATGTGATCAATGATATGGATACTGATTCATCATTTAAAGTATGGCACTGGGAACACCCAAGGCAAAAACAAAATAATTAGCATTTATCAACGGAAATTATTTGTGAGATGCTAAAACTAAATATTTTAAACATATCTTCATTTGATTCTAAAAATTCCTTTGTGAATTTTTCTTTCTAAAACCATGATTCATAATTTAAGCTACTTTAGTCCTTAAAATAAGCTTTGAGGTGACTTACTCTTAAATCTCAAATAAAGTGAGAGTATTAATTGTAGAGTTATTAAAAATAAGCTAATAACAATGAAGTATTTAAAAACAAATTAAATTTAGGGGTGCCTGGGTGGCACAGTTGGTTAAGAATCCGACTCTTGATTTCAGCTCAGGGGGTGATCTCAGGGTCATGAGATCAAGCCCCATGTTAGGCTCCACACTCAGCATGGAGTCTGCTTGAGTTTCTCTCCCTCCTTCCCTTCCTCTGTCTCTGTCTCTGTCTCTGTCTCTCTCACATAAATAAATAAACCTTTAAAAAAATATATAAATTACATTTAAAAACTGACTTTTAAATAACATCCATGGGCAAATTGATTTATCTCTCTGGCAGTCTACCTATCTATCTACCTATCTATATATCTATCCATCTGTTTATGTTGTTGATATTCTGTATAGAAATCTAATATAACATGGAGAGAGGGGTCCAGGTCTTCTTTCTCCAGTTTGATCAAGTTACTTTTTTTTTTTTTTTGGCAAATTATGACAGTCTTGAGGGACTTCCATACAATATAAAGATACTTAGAAGATGAAAATATTAAAGGGCATTTAAAAATTATTTTAATGGATATTAGTAATATTGTCTTTATAGATAGTGAAAATTTAAGCTCTGAAACTGTCCTGTTTTAGAATGGAAAAGTCTTTTAATTGTATTGACTGTTGCTATGTGCTCTATATGCATGTTGTCAGCCGGTTACAGGATGCCCACACACTTCCTCTCTTGCCAGTTAGAAAAATTCATGTTGGTACCATGAGTCAATCAACTGTGCCTGTCTCCAAACCTGTTTGTTCCAGCATGATGTGTTAGTGTGACTTCCTAATGCAATATTGAAAAACATACTTAAATTGTTGAAATATCCATGCCAAAATACAGAATTGGGACAATGAAATCTATGAATGTTTGGACAGACATAATAAAGGTGAGTTGTTAAGCAAAAATGTTATCAAAATTAAAGCAAGACAACCTTAAAAGCTTGAAAAACTCATAAAAATATAAAAGAAACCTCTGCATTCAAGTTGCTTATCGAGAATCTAAATATTACTTTGTCTGAAAAATCCTGAATATGGAAATGTAGTACAGAAAGTGCAAACCAGGTATCATTTATGCAACGAAAAAAATGATAACACCATAATCAGCAAGTCCATAATCAAAGAAAATGCCTTGGCCTTATTGCAAAAGATTGACAAGTAAATATACAATTATAAGTTGATGCCAATATATTTAGGAGAATATGTCATTTTTAAAGATTCCCTTTTTAACCAATGTTCTCAATTAACCAACTCTGGTTCCTATACTAGATTGTGTGTGTGTGTGTGTGTGTGTGTGTAGCTATGTGGTGTGTTTCAGTGACAGACACTACTTAAAATTAAAAAAAAATGTCTGGGGTCTGTTCAAAAAATAAGAAAGCTAATTAAACTTTCAAAGACCAGTAGCAGAAATCCACTTGTAGAGTAGAGACTATCATCAGCAATGGAGTGTGACTAGATACCTACCTATCCCCGAGTATCTCTCCCATGCAGGTAACAAGGAGTCAAAAATTCTACCATTTGAGACATATTTCGTTCAGCTGAGTCACCAATTTTGTGTGAGGCAGCTTTATATATTTTTAAAACTCAGTACAAAATATCAATAACTCCCTAATACCTTCTGTAATCTCTAGATATACTGTGACCTTTTGTTTATTGTGCACATGGCTCATTATACACTCCCTGCAAAAGAACAGTAGTGTGATTGGTTACTATTTTGTATAAAACTGTAATGCATATCTATCTCCTTTGTTAGACTATGAACTGTATGTGAAAATAGGCTTTTGTTTCATAGAACCTCCAAAACCTAGCACAATCCCTGAGAAATAGATGAATAAATATATTCATGTTAAATTCTCCCCCAAATTGTATGATGATTTTTAAACAAGAACTGAGGCTCAAAGAAATAACTTGTTCATGATCACATAATGAAGATCTCATTATGAAAAATGGCTTGTCTAAATCCCACATCCACGCTTTCTCCACTGTATTAAGAAGCATTATTTGACTCTCTCTTGAAATGCAGTCCTTTGGAAAAGAATGTATTGTTCATTAAATCCTCTAGAGTAAATTAGTTTGGCAGATGGCCTCTTCTTGATCAGTAAGATCAAATCAGTAGAAACATTTTGAGCTCACTAGAAATATGTTGAAGCCATGAAAATAATTTAAAAGAGTATCAGGAGAAAACAAAGATTAAATCTGTCTCCTTGCCTGGGGTTAATGCTATGCTTTAATTAATCTGAAATTCCTACTCCCATAAGAAAAATAATGACAATTATAGGATTTGTGAGAAGCAAGAAGAGTTCCAATAGTTCTTCACACACCAAAAAGGAATATATTTTTCCCAAAATGTAATATTTAAATCATTCAAAATATTCATATAAAAATTAATACATAAGTTTGAGTATGCCAAGGATAATCATTGAAACAAATACTGCAACATAAACAAGTTTGAAAAAATACAGCACACTTAAAACAAATACTGACTTTACATAAAAGTTTCTTTTTACTCAGGTACCTGCCAAAATTCTTTATGGGTGGAATTTCTCTTAAAATTTTCCACTCTGAATCAGAATTCAAAGAAACTTTTCTTTATACTCTGTGTGTATACATACACACACACACACACACACACACACACACATATATACATATATATACATACAATATATTTAGAACTGTTCTTAAACTTCGAAATTGGCTGAGAAAAGAAGGATATTTCTTGTCATCAAGTCATAATTTATCTTTGGAACTAAGAAATGCTAAAAATAAAAAACTTGATAATTGTATGATTTATAATCTCTAAAAAATAGACTATGAGAAAGAGATTATTTCAACTTTAAACTTCTGATAATACCACATTCATCTAAATTATTGGGTCCTAGCAGAAATTAATTCTGCAAATGGATGTCAACAGAAAGCCAGAGTAGCAATATTTATATCAGACAAACTAGACTTTAAAACAAAGACTGTAACAAGAGACAAAGAGGGGTACTACACAATAATAAAGGGGACAATCCAACAGGAAGATATAGTAATTGTAAATATTTATGCACCCAACATGGGAGCACCCAAATACATAAAACAATAACAAACATAAAAGATCTTATTGATAATAATACAATAATAGTAGGGGGCTTTAACACCCTGTGTAGACTTTTCTACACAGAAAATAAACAAGGAAACAATGGCTCTGAATGACACACTGGACCAGATGGAATTAACAGATATATTCAGAACATTCCATCCTAAAGCAGCAGAATACACATTCTTTTCAAGTGCACGTGGAACATTCTCCAGAATACATCACATATTAGGTCACAGAACAGGCCTCAACAAATACAAAAAGATCAAAGTTATACCACGCACTTTCTCTGACCACGATGCCACGAAACTAGAAGTCAACCATAAGAAAAAGTCAGGAAAGACCACAAATACATGGAAGTTAAACAACATGCTACTAAACATTAAATAGGGCAACCAGGAAATCAAAGAAGAAGTTAAAAAGTACATGGTAACAAATCAAAATGAAAACACAATATTCCAAAACTTTCAGGATACAGCAAAAGCAGTCTTAAGAGGGAAGTATATAGCAATATAGGCATAACTCAAGAAGCAAGAAAAATATCATAATAATAAAAATAAAAACCTTACACCTAAAGGAGCTAGAAAAAGAACAACTAACAAATCCTAAAGCCAGCAGAAGGAAGGAAATAATAAAGATTAGAGCAGAAATAAATGATATAGAAACCAAAAAAAAAGAGATTAATGAAACCAGGAGTTGGTTCTTCGAAAAAATTTTAAAAATTGATAAACCTGTGGCCAGACTTATCAAAAGGAAAAGAGAAAGGACCCAAATAAATAAAATCACAAATGAGAGAGGAGAAATAACAAACAACACCACAGAAATACAAACAATTATAGAGATTATTATTAAAAACTATATGCCAACAAATTGGACAACCTGGAAGAAATGCATAAATTCCTAGAAACATATAAACTACCAAAACTGATACAGGAAGAAATAGAAAACTTGAACATACCCATAACCAGCAAAGAAACTGAATCAGTAATCAAAAAAATCTCCCGGGGCACCTGGGTGGCTCAGTCGTTAAGCATCTGCCTTCAGCTCAGGTCATGATCCCAGGGTCCTGGGATTGAGCCCTGCATTGGGCTCCGTGTTCTGCGGGAAGCCTGCTTCTCCCTCTCCCACTCCCCCTGCTTGTGTTCCCTCTCTTGCTGTGTCTCTCTCTGTCAAATAAATAAATAAAATCTTTAAAAAAAAAATCTCCCAACAAACAAAATTCCAGGGCCAAATGGCTTCGTAGGTAAATTCTACTGAATATTTAAAGAAGAGTGAATACCTATTCTTCTCAAACTATTCCCAAAAATAGAAAAGGAAGGAAAACTTGCAAATTCATTCTATAAGGCCAGCATTACCTTGATACCAAAACCAGATAAAGACACCATTAGAAAAGAGAACTACAGGCCAATATCCCTGATGAACAAAGATGCAAAAATTCTCAGTAAAACACTGGCAAACCAAATCCAACAATACATTAAAAAAATCATTCACCATGATCAAGTGGGATTTATGCATGGGTTGTAAGGGTGATTCAATATTCACAAATAAATCAACATGACATATCATATTAATAAAAAAAGGGTAAGAACCATATATGATCATTTCAATAGGTGCAGAAAAAGCATTTGACAAAGTACATCCATTCATGATAAAATCCTTAAGTCAAGTAGGTTTAGAGGGAACATACATCAACATAATAAAGGCCATATATTAAAATCCCACAGTTAATATCATTCTAAATGGGAAAAAATGGAGAGCTTTTCCTCTACGTTCAGGAGCAAGACAGGGATGTTCATTCTTACTTTTATTCACTTTTATTCAAGTCCTAACCACAACAATCAGACAACAAAAAGAAATAAAAGGCATCCAAATCCACAAGGAAGAAGTAAAACTTTCACTATTTGCAGATGACATGATGCTATATATATAAAAAATCCTAACAACTCCACCAAAAAACTGTCAGAACTGATAGACAAATTCAGTAAAGTCACAGGATACAAAATCAACATACAGAAATATGTTGTATTTCTATACACCAATAATGAAGCAGCAGAAAGAGAAATTAAGGAATCAATCCCATTTACAATTGCACCAAAATAATAAGATACCAGGACACCTGGGTGGCTCAGTTGGTTAATCATCTGCCTTCAGCTCAGATCATGATCCCAGAGTCCTGGGATCGAGTCCCGCATTGGGCTCCTTGCTCAGCAGGACCCTGCTTCTCCCTCTGCCTGCCACTCCCCCTACTTGCTCTCTCTCTCTCTCTCTGACAAATAAATAAATAAATAACCTTTAAAAAAATAGTAAGATACTTAGGAATAAACCTAACTAAAGGGGTGAAATACGTGTACCCTGAAAATTATAAAATGCTCATGAAAGTAACTGAAGATGACACAAAGAAATGGAAAGATATTCCAAGCTCATGGCCTGGAAAAACAAATATTGTTAAGATGTTTATACTACCCAGAGCAATCTACACATTTAATACAATTCCTATCAGAATACCACCAGCATTTTTCACAAAACTTGAATGAACAATCCTAAATTTGTATGGAACCACAGAAGACCCTGATTAGCAAAAGCAATCTTGAAAAAGAAAAGCAAAGCTGGAGGCATCACAATTCTGGACTTCAAGTTATATTACAAAACTGTAGTTACTGAAACAATATGGTACCACCACAAAAATAGACACAGATCAGTGGAACAGAATAGAAAACCGAGAAATGAACCCACAACTCTATGGTCAATTAATCTTCACCAAAGCAGGAAAGAATATCCAATGGAAAAAAGACAGTCTCTTCAACAAAAGGTGTTGGGAAAACTGGACAGCAACATACAAAAGAATGAAACTGGGCCAC
This sequence comes from Neomonachus schauinslandi, assembly GCF_002201575.2. Classification (NCBI taxonomy): domain Eukaryota; kingdom Metazoa; phylum Chordata; class Mammalia; order Carnivora; family Phocidae; genus Neomonachus; species Neomonachus schauinslandi. The sequence continues at coordinate 108,653,734 of NC_058406.1, read as the reverse complement.
TTTCTTACACCACAAACAAAAATAAATTCAAAATGGATTAAAGGCCTAAATGTGAGACCTGAAACCATAAAAATCCTAGAAGAGAACACAGGCAGTAACTTCTTTTTTTTTTTTTTTTTTTAGATTTTATTTATTTGACAGAGAGAGATAGATAGAGCCAGAGAGCACAAGTGGAGGGAATGGCAGAGGGAGAGGCAGGCTCTGCACTGAGCAAGGAGCCCAATGCGGGGCTCAATCCCAGGACCTTCGGATCATGACCTGAGCCGAAGGCAGACACTTAACCATCTGAGCCACCCAGGTGCCCCACGCAGTAACTTCTTTGACAATGGCCATATTAACTTTTTTTTGATATGTCTTCTGAGGCAAGGGAAACAAAAGCAAAAATAAACCATTGGGACTCCATCAAAATAAAAAGCTTCTGCACAGTGAAGGAAACAACAAAAACCAAAAGGCAACCTACAGAATGGGAGAAGATACTTGGAAATTACATAGCTGATAAAGAGTTAGTATCCAAAATATATAAAGAACTTATAGGGGTGCCTGGATGGCTCAGATGGTTAAGCGTCTGCCTTTGGCTTAGGTCATGATCTCAGGGTCCTGGGATCGAGCCCCGCATTGGGCTCCCTGCTTGGCAGGGAGCCTGCTTCTCCCTCTCCCTCTACTGTTCCCCCTGCTTGTGCTCTCTCGCTCTGTCAAATAAATAAATAAAATCTTAAAAAAAAAAGAACTTATAAAACTCAATACCCAAAAAACAAATAATCCAATTAAAAAATGGCAGAAGACATGAATAGACATCTTTCCAAAGAAGACCTACAGATGGCCAAGAGACACATGAAAAGATGCTCAACATCACTGATCATCAGGTTAATGCAAATCAAAACTACAATGAGATATCTCCTCACACCTGTCAGAATGGCTAAAATCAACTACATAAGAAACAACAGATATTGGCAAGGATTTGGAGAAAGGGGAACCCTTTTATATTGTTGGTGGGAATGCAAACTGGTGCAGCCACTCTGGAAAACAGGACGGAGGTTCCTCAAAAGTTAAAAATAGAACTGCCCTAACATCCAGCAATTGTACTACTAGGTATTTACCCAAAGAATATAAAAATATGAATTCAAAGGGAAATATGCACCCCAATGTTTAGTAGCATTATCCACAGTAGCCAAACTATGGAAAGAGCCATTGACTCTGAATGGATAAAGAAGATGTGATTATATATATAAATTCAGCCATAAAAAAGCCATAAAAAAGAATGAAATCTTGCCATTTGCAATGACATGAATGGAGCTAGAGAGTATTATGCTAAGTCAGTCCGAGAAAGTCAAATACTATATGATCTCACTCATATGTGATATTTAGAAAACAAAACAAATGTAGCAAAGGGGGAAAAATAAAACAGAGATAGGCAAATCAAAAAGCAGACTCTTAACTATAGAGAACAAACTGATGGTTACTGGGGGGAGGTGAGTGGGAGGATGGGTTAAAAAGGTGATGGGGGGGCGCCTGGGTGGCTCAGTCAGTTAAGCAACTGCCTTCGGCTCAGGTCATGATCCTGGAGTCCCGGGATCGAGTCCCGCATCGGGCTCCCTGCTCAGCGGGGAGTCTGCTTCTCCCTCTGACCCTCCTCCCTCTCGTGCTCTCTGTCTCTCATTCTCTCTCTCGCAAATAAATAAATAAAATCTTCAAAAAAAAGGTGATGGGGATTAAGGCATGCATTTGTTGTGATGAGCAAGGGGTGTTGTATGAAAGTGCTGAATCACTATATTGTACACCTGAAACTAATATTACACTGTACATTAACTAACTTGAATTTAAACAAAAGATTAAAATATAAAAAAGCATATACCTTAATTTTAAAATACTTTATTACTAAAAAATGGTGACTATCATCTAAGCTTTCAGTGAGTCATAATCACTGATCAACATAACAAATATAGTATTAATGAAAAAGCTTAAAATATGTGAAAGTTACCAAAATGTTACACAGAGACACAAAGTAAGCAAATGCTGTTGGAGAAATGCCAATAGACTTGCTGGACACAGGGTTGCCATAAATGATCAATTTGTAAAAAAAACACAATATATGCAAAGTACAATGAAGTGAAGCATAATAAAACTTGGTACACATACACACACACACACACACACACCCTCATAAGGCCATAATCAAGGAATGTTTGTTCCCCAGTTGGAATCAATGATGTGCATAATTATCTATATACAGATGAGTGTTCATATACTTTGACATTCAGAATTCACCTTTAATTGTATCCACTGGTGCATTTCCACTAATCACATCCTTTTCCTTTTGTGATAAATCCATGTATCATAAATCATTACACTTCTATTGTATTGCAATTACTCTTTCTCCCAATATAGTAAGATTTCATTAAGAGTGCTCTCTTTTTTATCTTTGCATTTCTAGAATCTAGCATAGTAACATCATACTGCACACAGGTTGTCAAATAATAAAATTATTTGTCAGTGTACCAAGATTGTATTAGTCCTGGTCCTTTGAGAAGCAAATGCTCAGATGGGAATTAAATACACATTTTTTTTTTTTTTTTTGGTGGGGGGGAATGTCCTGAAAGAAAAAGAAAATGGGTCCAGGAAGTCTGGCCCATCAGACCATGACACAAGGCTGTCTCTGGGTAAAGAGGAGAGGTAAGGCTACATGGACATATCCTAAACTGCCTGGCAGGCTCAGGAAACTTCTGCTAGACTACTGGGGAGTCTGTAGCCAAAGTCAGCCATCAGAGGAATCCCACTGTTTCCACTTATCCCTACCACAGTCAACCAGCATCTGAGAGCAGCCCATAGAAAACATAGCTGTGGAGCAAACACAGAGATAGAATTTGGACCAGAGCAGAGGGGGCGCTATATCAATTATGTTCCCTAAAGTCAACAGTCTGGGAGGCACTTTCACTGTTGCCACAGTGGTTTTCATAAATCTACCAAAGTTTACTTATTTAGTTGTTTCACAACTTGTTCACTGATTTCAATAAGCATCCTGTTTAGGTGTTTGTATTTCATTTCATTTGACATTGACACCTCATCCCTCATGAAGTGTCTTCTTTGTCTCTATGTATAGAGTACTTAACCAGGTGGACAGGTCTCTGCCATCAGAGAGCTGAAGGTCATGAAACAACAAATGTATGCAAATAGTTTATTGACTATAATTCTTTTACAGGTCACAACAAGGAATAAGTGCTTTGTGATACTTTCCATACAGTAGGAAAAAGGGATAGAGTTCTATATATAGAATGGAAATTTTTATGTGACAAATTTTGTTTTGGCATTGGCATTGGTCTCTTGGCTGAGTTCCTGTCATACTACATATTTCACTCAAATTGAATTTTGTTTAATTAAAATGATGCTCAAGCTTCCAGAGATCATTAAGTAACAGATAAATTTTAAAATTAAAAAAGAGCCAGTTATCTTATCCTCCCAGTGGATTACCTATAGCTTGATTTCCCATCAACCAATCTTCAGGGATCCCATCAGCCAGAGTACATTCAAGAAAGACATACATTCCACCTTAATTAAAACATACATAAGAAGAAAAAGAATCTGTGTTTTCTTGAACTGCAAATTATGAAAGAAATATTTATTATAGACTTTGATTTTCCATGCCACTGTTCTCATTCATTCTTATGAAAGACTAAAAATTTATTTTGAAAAATATATTATCTGGTCCATGAATATTCACATGAGTGCCTTCCATCTCTTTATTAGCTCTGGGCATTTTTAATATACTAGTCCCTTTTAAATAAAGCCCTTAAACCACAATTTTAGAGAGGGCCTTGCATTTGGCTTTAACTGTAGTAGAGATAAATGCTATCCTTTCATTTGTTTTTCTGGCATTAAATGTACTTCATTTATTCATACACTCTGTGTCACTGTACTCTTGAGGTTCTAACCCATGCAATGTGTAGATCCAGATTTTTCTTGGAACACACACTCCTTTGTTACTCTCAGTACAACCTGGAGGTGAATCCCTAATAATATAATAACTATTATATTATTATAATATAATCCAAAGATGAGGCACAGGACCCAATTTGATTATCAGCTTCACCTATGCTAATAACATAAAGGGGTAGATTTGACCCAAGCTGATAATTTCATAGTTAATCTCAGGATTTGTAGAGGACGTCTGGAAACTGAGGTTCTCCAAAACTACTGCTCTTTGGTTTGTGAAGCTGTAAGGCTGAAGCCATCTGCCATGATGCCTATTTCATATGAGAAATGACCCAGAAAGAGAGAGGATGAGAGATGGAGAGAGGAAGTGGATCCTAGTGCTATCTTCTGAGACCTCATTTAAGATGTGCCTAAATCCAGCACTATCCTTATGTTTCCAGTTACAACTTAGAAGCCAATCAATTCCTTTTCTGCTTAAGCCATTTCAGGAGTAGACTTTTATGACTTACAACTGAAACAAACTGAGTAATATGCCAAATGAATGAAATTAAAAACCTGACTCAAAGACTTTACAATATTTAAGAAGAAACAGAGTCTTCACTATAGGAAATCACTATAAAGATGCCATAATAGAGGTTCATCGATATTGTCTGGTAAGCAGCATAGGGGAGCATATAGTAGACACCTTCTGGCAAACTGAGAATACTTTCCAAAAGAAGTGGTCCATATATACAATGGAATATTACTCAGCCATCAGAAAAGATGAATACCCAACTTTTACATCAACATGGATGGGACTGGAGGAGATTATGCTAAGTGAAATAAGTCAAGCAGAGAAAGTCAATTATCATATGGTTTCACTTATTTGTGGAACATAAGGAATAACACGGAGGACATTAGGAGAAGGAAGGGAAAAACGAGGGGGGTGGGAATTGGAGGGAGAGATGAACCATGACAGACTATGGACCTGAGAAACAAACAGGGTTTTAGAGGGGAGGTGGGAGGGGGGATTAGTTAGCTGGGTTCTGGGTATTAAGGAGGGCACGTACTGCATGGAGCACTGGGTGTTACACGAAAACAATGGATCGTGGATCACTACATCAAAAACTAATGATGTATTGTATGGTGACTAGCATAATATAATAAAATTAAAAACTACAAAAAAAAAAAGAAGTGGCATTTCTGTTGGCTTTTAAAGTATGAGTAAGAATTTCATCAGGCATAAAACTGAACAAGGGCACTCTAGCTAGTGGAAAATATTGTGCTAACTTTAGAGCAAATATGACACTGTTCAACTCCTTGTTTCACAGATTGGAAGAAACCAATGTCCTCAGTGGTTGTGAGGATTTAAATATATTTCTATGATGAGTTGGCTAATTCTAAACTTGTTATCAGTTACCACTCACTAGTCATGCAAAGAAATAATAACAAAGTATTAGTCGATGTTTATCCAATTTTGTTGACACTGGCTTGCTGTGTTTAATTTTTATTTATTAGCCAAAGAAGCATCATTGCCATATTATGGTATCATATGATCCATATGACACTATGGAATTTCTGTCTCCTAAAATACCTTCTAAAATTTTTAAAGTGTAATAGGACATTCCATGGTTGACTGTTGGCTGATTTGGATTTAAGTTTCATAATAAATATTATTCACAAGTATTTTTAAATAGGGAAGATTATCAAGTTCATACTTTGTTCAAAAATACTCACTAAGCTAAGGAAAATACTTCCATAGACTAATATATGGTTTGATTATGTAAGAAGATTCTTTCACATGAGAGCACCTAATATATTTTAGAAGCAAAAGGGAATGGGAGGAAAGGTAAGCAAGAGAAGTCAGGATTTTTAATACTATTTTGAAACCATGTAATGATGCCTGAAATTATAGAAAGAACACATTTCTACATGACATAGTAAAATAATAAAATATATTACTAAAAATTTCAGGCCTTCTAAAACTGTGCAAACTCTTTATTTGAGATATCAGGCCTCAGGGATATTTGAGCAAGAGTCTTGTAATCAAAGACAAATTTGACCCTTTGAAAGGAAGGTAGAATCCCCAGGAGATCACAACTGAGAGATATATTATATCAACAAAAGAAGAACCTGAAAATGAGTCAGGCATTCCTGAGGATTTCTAAAATATGTCTTGCTCACAAAAGTTCAATAACAGAGGCCAGCTGACAAAAAAATAGACATGACAATCTCTCACTTATTTCATAAAAACTATCTGGAACATAATGGTGTAATACCACAAGCCAAACATACTCTTAATCCTGACAAGACCTTGAAGCGCCTTCCTGTGTGGAACAATAAAAAGCAATGGCCCTTCCTTCGCATTGTGGAGAGCCACGGAACATAATTACCTTCAAGAAGAGTATTCTAAAACACTGCCCATTTCCAGTCTTACAAGACCTTTGTTCCACCACTACAGTTACTAAAAGGTTACCATTTGCTGAAAACCTGTATCCTAGTTTCTTACTATGTTACACAATATATAATAGGCTTCTGGGTATTTTCCTTATAATGCTGGTCACCAAACTTGTATTTTCAATGACCTCTTGCAAAAACCACAGAAATCTGTCTCTATTCATGAACTCACTCAGTTGACTCACCAGATTGCTACCCACTTGTATCCTAGGCGTAGCTCCATGGAAAGCCTCAGGCACTTCAGATACAACCCGAGCCACTGCTTTCCAAGCCTGTCTTTCAAGAATTTTAGATCCTGATTTTTCTTTATACCTTTTGACCCCTTTACCTTTTCTCTCACCTCTCATCCACCTCTGACAACTATCAATCTGTTCTCTATCTATGAGCTTCTTTTTGTTGTTGTTTTGGTAGGTTGTTTTGTTTTGTTTTTGTTTTTTTTAGATTCCTCATCTGAGAGAAATCATACAGTATTTGTCTTTCTCTCTCTGACTTATTTCACTTAGCATAATGCCCTCGAGATCCACCATGTTGTCACATGGCAAATTGTCTTTCTTTTTTCATGGCTGAATAATATTCTACTGTGTGTCTGTGTGTGGTGGGGGGGGTGAACACACACATATCTGTATATCATTTCTTTATCCATTCATCCATCAGTGGACAATTAGTTTGTTTCCATATATTGGCTATTGTAAGTGATGCTACAGTGACCAAGGGGGTGCATATGCACCATGAGGGTGCATAACTTTTCGAGTTAGTGTTTTCATTTTCACTGGATATATACCCAGAGGTGGAATTGCTGGATCAAATGTTAGTCTTATTTTGAATTTTTTGAAAACCTCCATATGGTTTTTCACAGTGGCTGCACCAATTTACATTCTCACCAACAGTGCACAAAGTTTCCTTTTCTCTACATCTTCACCAACCCTTGTTATTTCTTGTCTTTTTGATAATAAGCTATTCTAAGAGGAGTGGGGTTATATCTCATTGTGGTATTGATTTTTAGTTCCCTAGTGATTAATGATGTTGAGCATCTTTTTATGTATTTTTTGGCCATCTCTTTGTCTTCTTTGGGAAAAATGTCTATTCACATCTGTCCATTTTTTAATTGGATTGCTTTGTTTTGTTGCAATTGAGTTGTATAAATTCTTTATATATTTTGGATATTATCCTCTTATCAGATATATGATTTGCAAATATTTTCTCCCATTCATCAGGTTGCCTTTTCAATTTGCTGATCATTCCTTTTGGTGTGCAGAAAGGTTTTCATATGATAGTTTCATTTATTTATTTTTGCTTTTCTTGCTTTTGCTTTTGGTGTCAGATGTAAAAAGTTATCACCAAGACCTATATCAAGGAGCTTACTATGTTTTTTTTCCAGGAGTTTTATGGTTTCACATCCTAGATTCAAGTCTTTAATCCATTTTGAGTTAATTTTTTATGTAAGGTATAAGATAGCAGTCTGGCTTCATTTATTTGGCTGTCCGGTTTTCCCAATACCATTTACTGAAGAAACTTCCCTTTCCCCATTGTATATTCTTGGATCCTTTATCATAAATGAATTGACCATATATGTGCAGGTTTATTTTGGGCTTGCTACGCCATTATATTGATCTACGATTCTGTTTTTATGCCAATACCATATTGTTTCAATTTCTATAGCTTTGTACTATAATTTGAAATCAGAGTGTGTTACCTCCAAGTTTGTTTTTCTTTCTCAAGATTGCTTTAGCTGAGTTTTGTTTTTTTGTTTGTTTTGTTAGAATTTTGATAGTCATTGCATTTAATCTGTAGACAATATTTATTTTTTGATCCACGAACTTGGAATATCTTCATTAGTTGTGTCTTCTTCAATTTCTTTCATTAACGTCTTACAATTTTCAATATATAAATGTCTTTCACCTCCTTGGTTAAATTTACTCTTAGGTATTTTATCTTTTTAATGCAATTGTATGTGGGATTATTTTCTTTTTTCTTTCTCACAGATCATTACTAGTGTATAGAAATGCACCAGATTTTTGTATTTTGATTTTGTATCCTGCAACTTTACTGAATTTGTTTATTAGCTCTAATAATTTTTTGATAGATACTTTAGAGTTTTCTGTATATAATACCATCTCATCAAGAAATAGTGACAGTTTTACTTCCTCCTTTACAATTGATATACCTCTTTTTTTTCCTTGCTTAATTTCTCTGGCTAAGACATGTAATACTATGTTGAATAAAAGTGGTAAGAGTGAGCATCCTTGTCTTGTTCCTGATCTTAAAGGAAAAGTTTTGAGCTTTATACCACGGAATATGATGTTTGCTGTTGGCTTGTCATATGGTCTTTATTATATTGAGGACCATTCTCTCTATACCCACTTTGTTGAGAGTTTTTATCATGAATGGATGTTGAGTTTTGTCAAATGCTTTTTCTGCATCTATTGAGATGATCATATAATTTTTATCCTTCATTTTGTTAATGTGGTGTATCACATTGATTGATTTGTGGATGCTGACCAATCCTTGTATCCTTGGAATAAATTTCACTTAATTTTGATGTATCATTCCTTTAATATACTGCTGAATTAGGTTTGGTAATATTCTGTTGAGGATTTTTGCATCCATGTTCACCAGGGATATTGGCCTATAATTTTCTTTTCTTGTGGTATCTTTGTCTATTTGTGGTATCAGAATAATGCAGGACTCATAAAATGAGTTTGTAAGAGATCCCTCCTCTGCTATTTTTTGGGAAAGTCTGTGAAGAATTGGTATTAATTCTATTGTTCTTTGAATGTTTTGTAGAATTCACCAGTGAAGCCATCTGGCTCTGGACTTTTGTTTGTTGGGAAGTTTTTGATTACTGATTCAATCTTCTTACTAGTAATTGATCTGTTCAGATTTTCTGTTTTATCATGATTCAGTCTAGGTAGGTTGTATGTTTCTAGGAATTTATCTATTTCTTCTAGATTGCCCAATTTGTTGGCATATAATTGTTAATGGTAGTCTCTTATGATCTTTTATATTTCTGTGGTATCAGTTATAGAGTCTTCTCTGTCATTTCTGATTTTACTTATTTGAATCTTCTTTTGTTTTTCTTGGTGAGTTTTAGCTTGCCAATTTTGTTTATCTTTTCAAAAATCAGCTCTTAGTTATATTCATCTTCTCTACTGCCTTTTTAGTCTCTATATCATTTATTTCTGCTCTACTCTTGGTTATTTCTATTCTCCTACTAACTTTGGATTTCATTTGCCCTTCTTATTCTAGTTATTTGAAGTGTAAAGTTAGGATGTTTGAGACTTTTTCTTGTTTTTTTTGAGGTAGGCATTTATCACTATGAACTTTCCTCCTAGTACTGCATCAGTGGCATCTCATAAATTTTGATATGTTATGTATCCATTTTCAATTGGCTCAAAGTTTTTTTTTATTTATCTTTTGATGTCTTCTTTGACCCATTAGTTGTTCAGTGGTATGTTGTTTAATCTCCACATTTTTATGAATTTTTCAGTTTTCCTTATGTAATTAATTTCCAGCTTCATGCCATAGTAATCAGAAAAGACATAATATAATTTCCATCATCTTAAATTTATTAAGGCTTGTTTTGTGACCTAACATGATCTATTCTTTTTTTTTTTTTTTTTTTTTTTTTTTAAAGATTTTATTTATTTATTTGACAGAGAAAGACACAGGAGAGAGGGAACACAAACGGGGAGTGGGAGAGGGAGAAGCAGACTCCCTGCTGAGCAGGGAGCCCGATGCGGGACTCGATCCCGGGACTCCAGGATCATGACCTGAGCCGAAGGCAGTCGCCTAACCAACTGAGCCACCCAGGCGCCCAACATGATCTATTCTTAAAAATGTTCCATGCGCACTTGAGAAGAATATGTATTCTGTTGCTTTTAGATGGAATATTACATACATGAATATATATGTATATATCTGTTAAGTCCTTCTGATCTAATAATGTGTCATTCAAGACCAATATTTACTGTTTTGTCTGGATGATCTATCCATTGATTTAAGTTAAGTATTAAAGTCTCCTACTATTTTGGTATTTCTACCTATTTCTCCCTTTAGGTCTGTTAATATTTGCTTTATATATTTAGGTGTTCCTCTGTTGGTTGCATAAATATTTACAAATGTTATATCCTGTTGTTGGATTAACCCCTTTATCATTTTGCAATGCCCATCTTTGTTTCTAATTACAGTCTTTGTTTTAAAATCTATTTTGTGTGAAATAAGTATAGCTACTCCAGCTTTCTTTTGCTTCCATTTGCATGGAATATCTTTTTCCATCCCTTCATTTCAGTCTGTGTATTTCCTTATTCTAAAGTGAGTGTTTTGTAGGCAACATATAGACGAGTCTTTTTTTTTTTTTCCAATCTGTTTAGCTATTCTATGTCTTTTGATTGGACAATTTGGTCCATTTGCCATTATAACAATTATTGATAGGTATGTACTTATTGCCACTTTGTTAATTATTTATTGGCTGTTTTTGTAGTCCTGTCTGTTCCTTTCTTCTTCTCTTACTCTCTTCCTTTGTGGTTTGATGACTTTCTTCAGTGGTATACTTCTAGTTCTTTATCTTTTGTGTATTTACTATAACTTTTGCTTTCTGGTCACCATGAGGCGTAAATATAATGACTTATAACAATCTACTCTAAGTTGATAACAACTTAAGTTTGATCACAATCTAAAGCTGAACAATTTTACTCTCTCCCCCAACCCCAATGTTTTGTTTTTCATGTCACATTTTACATCTCTTTATATGTGTATCTTTTAACAAATTATTGTAATCAGTTATTTTTCACTACTTTTGTCTTTTAACCTTCACACTAGCTTTATAAGTAATTGATGTACTATCCATACTATGGATTTACCTTTCCAGGGATATTTATTCTTTCATGACTTTTCTTGTTAATTATTACTGCCCTTTTTTTTTTGTCCTTAAGAAGTCTCTTTAACATTTCTGGTAAGCCTGGCTTAGGGGTAATGAACTCCATTAGCTTTTGCTTTTCTGGAAAACTTCATCTTTCCTTCTACTATGAATAATAACTTTGCCAAGAAGAGTATTCTTGGTTGGAAAGTTTTCTCTTTCATCACTGAATCTATGAAGACCCTTTTGGTCTGCAAAGTTTCTGCTGAAAAAAATCTGCTGATAGCCTTATGGGAGTTCCCTTGTATATAACAAGTTGTTTTTCTCTTGCTGTCTTTAATATCCCCTCCTTGTCTTTATCTTAAGACATTTTAATTATAACATGTCTTGGTGTGGATCCCTTTGGGCTCATCTTATTTGAAATTCTGAGTTTCTTGGATCCATATGTCTGTTTCTTTCCCCAGGTTAGGGAGATTTTCAGACAATATTTCTTCAAATTTGACTTTTGCTCCTTTCTCTCTCTTCTCCTTCTGGGACCTCACAATGCGAATGTTGGTCTGCTTAATGTTGTCCCACTAGCCCCTAAACTACCTTCTCTTTTTTCTTCCTTCTTTTTTCTTTTTGTTGCTCTGATTGGGTGAGTTCTACCACCTGGTCTTCAGTTTAACTGATCCTTTCTTCTGCTTCAACTAGTCTGCTGTATTTTTTCAGTTCAATTATTTTATTATTCAGGTCTGTGACTTCTTTCTTATATTTTCTTTCTTACATTTTCCATCTCTTTGTTGAAGTTCTCACTATGTCCATCCATTCATCTCCTGAATCCAGTAAACATCTTTATCAGCTAAGTTACTTATCTCCATTTTAGCAAGGTTTTTTTCTGAGGTTTTCATCCTTTTCTTTCATTTGGAATATATTCCTTTGTTTCTTCATTTGCTTGGCTTTCTATGTTGGTTTCTATACAGCAGATAAAAAAACCACCACTTCCAATCTTGAAGAAGTGGCCTAATGTAAGAGGAGAATCTTATTGTTCAATCCTGCCTCAGCTCTTGTCACTTAGACCTTTGTGCTTGTCCAAGCAGCCTGTTATCTTTTTATAGCTCCCAGGAGTTAATGGTATGGCAAAAGCTGTTAGTGTCCCTAAGGAGAGCATGTAGATTCAGACTGTTTGGAAGGCAGACCCTTAGGCAGCAGCTTTTAAAAGTATGCAAATATATTATATGGGACCACAAGTGTAACCCTGCTGGCCAGACAATCTAGCAGTGTCTCCTGGGTAGTAGTCACAAAATCAGGGCTCCAGATAGTGTATAAGTTCTTTTCTGGGTGATAATTGGCAAGCTGGAGCAAGGCAGGAAAAGAGAACCAAAATGGGGTCCACAAGTTACATTCCTTGAGAGCAACTCCATAGTCCACTAGAAGTATGCCAAACCTGAAGCCTGCCCCTCAGGCCAAAGATCCAAGACATACAAAGAGTACAAAGAGGCCTTCTTCAAAGATAGAAGTCTGGGGGTGGGGGGAGGCATGCCTCGGTCTTCTACCTGCAGTGTGCTATAGGTAAGTGCCATCTCTCTGATTACCACAGTCTCAGGGGACCCAGACATGCAAGGCCCCGGCACCAAAGCCAGGCAATCAAGGGACATCCCCTGGGTAGCAACTGCAAAAAACAGAGCATCCAATATAAAAAGCAAGGCATCAACCACATATATCTCTCCTTCAAGAGACACTGGAGCTCTGGGGTACAACAGAGAAAGAGTGTAAAGATAGTGCCCTCCCTCTGAGGTCTTTCAGTCAGACCCTAGATACATGTTTAGTTACAAGCCTATCCCTCAGGCTGCAGCTATGAATAATAGCTAATAGGCCACCTTCACACAAAGACGGAGCTCCTGGGTCTACTGCCTCTTGCTGTGCCCTGGGGATAGTAGCTGTTTAAAAACCTTTCTTCTTTGGGGTGCCTGGATGGCTCAATTGGTTAAGGGACTGCCTTCGGCTCAGGTCATGATCCCAGGGTCCTGGGATCAGGCTTCCTGCTCAGCGGGAAGCCTGCTTCTCCCTCTCTCACTCCCCCTGCTTGTGTTCCCTCTCTTGCTGTGTCTCTCTGTGTCAAATAAGTAAAATCTTTAAAAAAACCCCAAAAAACAAAACACTTTCTTCTTTGATTAGAGTCCCAAGGGATCCCTGAGCATAAGCCCCCCTGGCCACCATAGCCCCAGGTCCCCTGGCAGCAGCCACAAAAATCAGAGGTGTCTGCTCCTATACTTTCTGTATTTTCTTAATATCCTAAAATATTTGTGTATAATTTTCACAATGGAAGAAAAGTTATTTTTAAAAATGAACAAAAGAGGATTTTTTCAAATTTCCTTTACAATTACTTTATAACATGGAGAGTCGGGATTAGCTGAAGAAAATGCTGCATGATGACTTCCTGCTATTGCATCATCTAATTTGAGGCTGCACTTTTACCGATACATATAAAAATTAAAAACATTCTCATACTAATTATAATTACAAACATCTTATTTTAATTATGAATTTTTCATAATTAGTAATTTTAAGCATTAAACCATAGTAGTTTACTCTCACTTAAGTAATAAAATAATTAAAGAAAAGATCTGCAAATAATTTATGCAAAGTCATGTAAATTTTGGTCATCTAGATTTTGGCCAAAACAAAAATATAGTATATTTAAAATTTTGTACCACTATGCAATATTTAGCACCGTATTTTCTCCAAATGTGCCATCTAGTATTAGGGATAAGGGCTGTCTTTAAGAGGTGGGTATATTTATTAAATATGAAATGAATTTGCATGCAAAATCATGAGTTTGCACATAAAATGAGACACTTAAAGTTTAAAGAAGTCCTAAATAAAAGTTACATCAATATATTCAGGATGGCCAAGGAAGTATTAATTTACACACTATAGGTTTTTCTAGTAATTGTAGATTAAGGAAACCATGTGATATTATTTGCAGAACCAAAGATTCACAATTTTGAATAATCAGACATTGCAAAACTACTGACTGGATAGTCAGAAAGCATGATGCATTGAGCAAATGAAAAGCACAAGCAAACATAGTTCCGTCATTTTGGCAGTTCATTTCTTCCCAATAAATAGGAATATATCATGACACAGATGTAGATCTGTGTTAAGAGAACAATTAACTATTAACACAACAATTGAACAAATGCTTGAAGTAATTGTTTAAATAGTCTTATAGCTTATGTACATGGTACACTATTTCTGAGGAATAGAATTCTGGTAGTGAAAGAATATGTTGCTTTACATAAAACTCACAAATTTAAGACCTAAAATTGTACGTTGGTAATGAAGTTATCCAAGGTTTCCAATTGCCTAACTCCTCCTCTATTATAAGCCATTTCTCTCACTGAAAGGCTTTGATTTTATTAGCTGTGTTTGGTTACATGTAACCACAACAGGAAAATCTGTGGGTACAAAAACCGACTTCAACTATTGAACAATGGATTGAAAAGAAAAAAGGATGTCTAAGTACCTTTAGCTTTTTGTATAAGCATTTATATAAAAATGTTCTAACCTCTGGCATGAATAGACACATCTTTCTCTTAAAAACCAACTACAAAACTGGCCAAATAATCAAAATCAGCTATTTTAGCGCTCTGGATTTTGACCAAAGACATATAACAAACTGAGAAGTATTTGTTCATGGAGACTACAAACTTAAGCTAAAAGCCATGAAAAATTGTGCCCAACAGTTTTGCGGAAGGCTGTTTTGCAGAAGGCTGTCCCACAAGTGCCTTGGTTCTGTTGGCATTGTAGCCAAAACAGGATGAGACACGCTATGAAAACCTTCACAAGCACTCGGGAAAATCTCCTTTGATTTGGAGCATTATCAGTTAAATTGGCAATCCTGCTGGCAACTAAAGAAAGGCCAGTGGCTCCATCAGCCAGAGATCCAGGTCCTATTTGGGACAAAAAACAGACTAGAGGAGTAGCATGGGGTTTAACAGGGTGCTTTAGAAGTTGAGATAGCCATTAGGGTCTATGGGACTTTATAAACTGTGCACATATTCCTGATTGATAGGAGTCAGTGTGCATGCACAGCAGAGATGGGGGTGTTAACACGCCCAGGCATCCCTGGCAAAAGACCTCTGTGCATGTGCACAGGTGGCATGAATGAATCCATCAGATATAACAGCTAAGGAAGCTTTAAAATGACCTGACATTTAAAAACTCTCTCCAGAACACACATATATCTGACAGCAGGGATTAGAAAGTTTACTGACTATAGGTCCTTGAGTATATCTTTTTATCAATCTTAAGATGAATCTGAAACTATTCAAGTACAGCAGTTTGTAATAGCAGGAATCCAGACTTAAAAATAAAATAACACAAATCAGAGCAGAGAAATAACCAGGCATACATTGCAGGGAAGAGAGGCTTCATAAATCTATCCAGAAAAGTTACAAAACAAACAAACAAAATGACAACAACTCTTAGTGGAAAAAGTCAGAATTCAGAGTTGCTTCAGTAAATTATCAAAATATTCATTATTATGACAAAAAATAAGTAAAAAATAAGAAAGTATGACCCATACTTACAAGAAAAAAAAGGTCTGCATATATTTCTTCTGACTGCCCAATGTGGGATTCAGTCAAGACATCAAGGCAACTTTTATAAATATGTTCAAAGAGCTATAGGAAATGATATCTAAAGAGTTAAAGCAGAACAACAATAATTCAACAAATAGTTTCAACAAGCAAATAAATTATTTTTTTAAATCAATTGGAAATTCTGGGATTAAAAAGTCCAATGGTTAGATAAATTTTCTAGAAGAGTTTAACAGAAAATTTGAGAGGGGAGAAGAAAGAATACATGAACTTGATGATAAAGCAAAATGAATTATCCAATCTAAAGAACAAGGAGAAAGAAGATTAAATAAAACTGAACATAACTTCAGAAACCTGTGAGAAAATTGCTAGCAGAGCAACATACATGAAATTGAACCACAGGAGGAAAGGAGAAAGAGAAAGGGGGAGAAAAATACATGAAGAAATAATAATTCAAACTTTCCAAATGTTATGGAAAACTTTAATCCACAGGTTTAAGAGGCCAAATAAATCCCAAATAAAGAGAAAGATATAACATCTAGCCACATCAGACTGTTGAAACACAAAGACAAAGAAAAAAACTTGGTAGCAGCAAGAAATTAATGATTGATCATATACAACATGATTAATGTCTGACATCAGAAATAATGAGCAAAAAAATGGTGTTTTATTGTATTCAAACTGAGGAGAGAAAAGTATTATCAACTAAGAATGTTGTAACCAGTAAAACTCATCTACAGAAATGAAGGCAAAGTATATAAACATATGTTACTACCAGACCTGACTTATAAGAAATACTAAAATAAATCCTTTAGGCTGAAAGGAAAAAACAAAATAGCAATTAAAATTGACAGAAAAAAATTTTAAGATTTCTGGAATGGTAATTGTGTGTTTATGCAAAAGAATCTATAAATATATATTCTCATTTCTTCTATTAACCTATTTAAAACCATAAGATGATATGAAGTAAAAATTATCACACTATATTTTGGGGTTTATTAACATATAGACATAATATATGTTATTTATATTATAAAATAACAAAAGGGGAGTGGAATAAGGAAATATAGCAAATTTTGTCTATTTTATCATAATGTAACTATCATGGTTTTGAAGTAGATTGTAACAAATTAATATACGCAGTGCAATCCTTAGAACTTAAGAGGACAAAACTGACCATAGATCAGATTTGGCCCACCACTGGTTTTATACTTAAATTTTTATTGAAAAATAGTCATGAATATATTGGCTGTGCTTACCTTCACACTACAAAGGAAGAAATGATCAGTCATAATAAAGAACATATGTCCACAAAATCTACAGTATCTGTTATGTAATCCTTTACAGAAAAAAGTCTGCCAACCCTTACCATAGATGAACACTAAAATATAATTCAAAATAATGTAGTAAAAATATAAACAGATAAAATAGCATACTAAAAATGCTTAACACAAAAGGAGATTTTAAAGGGGAAGAAGGCACCTGGGTGGCTCAGTCAGTTAAGCATCTGACTCATGATTTTAGCTCATGAGATTGAGTCCTACATCGGGCTCTGTGTTCAGCACGGAGTCCGCTCAAGATTCTCTCTCTCTCTCTGCCCTCCCCGCTCTCTCTGTCTTTCAAATAAATAAATAAATAAATAAATAAATAATAAATAAATAAATAAATCTTTTTAAAAGGGGGGAAATGGACAGAGAAGCTGATAAGACAAGAGATAATTAAAAAATAAATAACAAATGACAGGCAATTAGAATATGATACTAACATTAAATATGAATGAACTAAACATTCTATTCAAGAAGCAGATTTGTCAGTTCTGATTAATAATCAAGATGCAACTATATTTTGTCAATAAGAAACACATCTTCAATTCAAGGACATAAACAGATTGAGAATAAGAAAACAGCAAGTGATACAACATACAAAGAGTAACCATCAGAAAGCTGGACTAGTTTTATTAATATCAGACAAAATAAATTTTAAAACAAGAAATATTACAAGAGAAAAGAGTGATGTTCATAATGATAAATTTGTCATTACACACAAAAAATTGAAAATTATATAAGCATATATACTTAAGAGAGTCCTAAAATATAGGAAACAAACAAAAAAATGACAAAATAGCGAAGAGAATTAGAAAATTTAACAACAATTGAAGCCTTCAACTATCCTTTCTAAACAATTAATAAAACAGGATTAAAAAAAATCAGGAAATCTATAGAAAAATTGGGAACATCATCAGTGAATTTGACCTGGTAGATATTTTAAAATACTCCATCAACAACTGAATATTAAACATTTTTTAAAGTACACATGGAACATTCTCATGGTAGATTTTATGCAAGTCCACTAGAAAAAGACTTATTAATAAATGTAAAAAAAGACTAATGTCATGCAAAGTATATTCTATGGCAAAAAAAGGAATTAGAAATTCACCACAAGAATAAAACTGGGAAGCCACAAGTATTTAGAAATTAATCAATACAGTTGTGATAATACATAGGTCAAAAAGAAATTGCAAATTAAACTTCTAAAAATTTTTTCTGGAATGAAAATGAAACAGAACATATTAAGTTCATGAAATGCAGCTAAATAGTATTTAGAGAAGAATTTCTATTTTTAATGTTTTTATCAAAAAAGAGGAAAGGTAACAAGTTACTAACCTAAGCTTTCATTTTAGGAAACTAGGAAAGAACTCAACTAAGCCCCAATCAAGCAAACAGAAGGAAATAATAAGCTATAGAGAAGAAATTTTAGAAGAAACCAACAAGATAGAAAAATCAGTGAAACCAAATGATGTTTCATTAAAAGGGTTAAAAAAAAAAAAAGACAAATGTAGTCAGTCCATGCAAGTAGGAAAGAGAAAGAAAACATCACTTCTAACTTTATACAGAAAGCAAAATGTTTGTCAGGTACAATTAAAACAAGTGTATGCCAACAAATTAGACAATTTAGATGAAATAGAAAAATATCTAGAAAGACACGGTTACACAAATCGACCCACTAAAGTAAATAAAGTCATCTATGTAGACGTATTACTTATTATGTTACTTGCTAGTAAAATATATATATTTAGCAATTAAAATCTTCCCACAAAGAAAAGCCTAGCCAAGTGGCTTCACTCTAATTTCTATCAAATATTAAAGAATTAACAATAAACTTTCACAAAGTCTTTCAGAAAATAGTGGAGAACACTTCTCAACTCATTCCAGATTCCAGGACACTGTAATACCAAATCAGACAAAAATATCACAAGAATGGACATATTATAGAACATCATTTCTTGAACATAGACACAAAAGTCTTTAAAAATATTAACAAATCACATTTAACCACTTATAAAAAAATTTATATATCATACCCAAGTGGGATTCATTTCAGGACTGCAAGATTGATTTAGCATCCAAAAATCAATTAATGTATTAATTTAAGTGATAGTGACAGAATAAATGATAAAAACACATAGTCACCTCCATAGAAAACAAAGAATTTTACAAAATCCAGTTTCTGACAAAAACAATTTCAACAGAAGTTTTACAAACAGAGATTTTACATCTTTGAAAAACCTATGATTAACATCATACTTAATAGTGAAAGAGTAAATGTTTTCTCCTTAAATTTGGAGCAAAGTAAGACTATCAATTTTCATCACTTATATTCAACATTTTACTTTAGGTCTGACCAAAGCAATAAGGCCATAAATAAATAAATAAATAAATAAAGGAATCCAGATTGGAAAGGAAGGAATAAAACCATCTTTATTTGTAAATAACATGATCCTTTATATAGAAAATCCTACAGAATCCACAATAAAACAAATAGAACTAATAAACAAGTTTAGCAAGGTCACAGATTAAAAGATCAACTTGAATATAAATTGTGTTTCTATATAATAACATTAGACACTAAAAAATGAAATTGAAAATATCCATTAGCAATAGAAACCAAAATTATAAAATATCTAGAAATAAAATTAACCAAAACATGAAAACTTATACACTGAAATCTATAAAGCATTGCTAAGAAATATTAAAGCAGATCAAAATAAACACAAAGATACTCTGTGGTCATGGAATGGAACACTGAATATTGTTAAGAGTGCAATTTTCTGAAAATGTACCTATTTTTTCATTCCAATCTCTATCAAAAGCCCAGTAGGCATTTACAGTATTGCAGAAATTGACAAACTAAACATAAAACTTACGTGGAAATGCAAAGGAACAAATAGTGAAAATAGTTTTTGTAAAAGAAGAACTAAGGTGGAAGATGTACCACAGTCAATTTTGAAACTTAATATAATGCTACAAAAACCAAGACAGTGTGGTATTGTCTAAAGATTTAATATTACTCGGTGAAACTGAGAGTACATCAATAAATACTTACTTGTATTTTCGAACAATCTTTGACAAATTTGCAATGACAATTCAATGAAGAAAAGAAAGTTCCTTCAACAATTGGATATTCATATATATATATATATATATATATATATATATATATATATATACAAACACACATGCATGCACATATATACATATATGTAAATAGAAATATATAAACATGTATAAGCCCTTAACTTCACACCATAAAAAAATACTAACTCAAAATGACCTGAAGGCAAAAGCTAAAACTATAAGACTTAAACACATATGCACACACATACATATACACACATACACACACATAGAAGAAAATCTTTATGACATTGAATCAGGCAAAAATTACTAGACATACACAAAAGTGCTGGTGTTGGGAGTAAGAATGGACTCCAAAAGGACATGAACAAACTTTTCAAGATGATGGAACTGATCAAAAAATTTATTGAAATGATTGTTGCACAACACTATAAATTTACTAAAAATGTATGACTTGTCCATTACAAAAGGGAATTTTTGTTACATATAAAATAGCCTAAAGATGTTAAAAATACTTAAGTTAGAGAATGAAAGTTGAAGATCAGTCTCTCAGAATATTCTATGAAATATTCCAAATAATCATGATATGAGTAATCGAGTATTAGAAAACTAAATTGATTTGAATTGTTGTCCTCAAAAAAGAAAAAAAAAGAAAAAAAAGGCTATTCATTATTACTCTGAACAAGTTAGGAGATGGGGCTTTTATTTTAGGAATATCCTGTATAATAAAATAGGAAATTGTGAAGCAGTAAAATGACCTAATAACCTGAGTGCCAGAAAATTTTCCTTCGGATATCCTGCCCTGGATGATAATTGAAATACATGCCAATCAGATGTGGGAGGAATAAACAGAAGATGCATATTTTGTAGCCAAAATATGTGTTTGGATGTTGTACTGTGCATCTGCAATCTGTCAATCAACAAAAGCCAACAGCACATCAGGGAATATGGATAGAAGGTTAAGCCAGAAGCAGAAAAGACGGTCATGTCATTTTGATAAAATTTCTGTACTTAAAAAAATGGTGTCAATGCTGAAATTCTAAAGTTTGTGTCACTAATAACTACTCCATATTTTCCCCTTTAAATCAGCTTCAACTGGTGATAATTTTAATTTAAATACACTTACATATTTGAAGCAAAGTACAAGAAAAAGTGTGGTGCTTAGAGATCTCCTGAGTCACTACTACTTTAAAATTGTGAATAGAGACTACATTGTAAATAACAGAGCTATATAATTTGTGATTCTCTAAAAGTTTCTTCTCCCAAGGAACTCAAAATATTATAGCCCAGGAGTATGAGAGTTGAATTACTATAATTTACATAGGAAAACAAGATGACTACAGATATAAAATAAAAAATTCAGAGAAAGACCTGAAAGTCTCAAGTTAGTTGATGATACACCTGAGAATCTTAAGAAATTTAATGATATATAATAGAATATGTAGGTCTAAGTATATGTCAACTTCTATTTCTTGATTTGTACTTACCTTTCATAATTTTTTTTTATTTTGGTTTAATAGTAATTAATATAATTTTGTGAAGCCCTTTCATAGTCCATTCAAAGCAATTCTTCTAGGAAGGAAAGAATTTTATTTCTGACTTTTTGCTTTTTTTAAACATTTTCATAGAACCTGCACTAAGGTTTAACATAAATAAAATAGTAATGTGTTATTAATACACACAGACCAACTTTCCAACTTTCAACTTAGTTTTTTAAAAATATGCTACTTGGGGCGCCTGGGTGGCTCAGTCGTTAAGCGTCTGCCTTCGGCTCAGGTCATGATCCCAGGGTCCTGGGATCGAGCCCCGCATCGGGCTCCCTGCTCGGCGGGAAGCCTGCTTCTCCCTCTCCACTCCCCCTGCTTGTGTTCCTGCTCTCACTGTCTCTGTCTCTGTCAAATAAATAAATAAAATCTTTAAAATAAATAAATAAATAAATAAAAATAAAAATATGCTACTTAAGAAATAATTGTTGCCAAATTATACCATTAAAAGAAAGGGCTTGACTTCTGCTAAATTGGTGTGTGGTATTTGCTGGCCCATGCTCCTGGTTCCAGCCTCTTCACCTGCTAGAAAATTCCCCACACTTCATGGGATTCATGTTTTTGTTTTTAAAGATTTTATTTATTTATTTGAGAGAGAGAGAACAAGCGGTGGGGAGGGGCAGAAGAAGGGGGGAGAGAGGGAGAGAGAGAGAGAGAGGCAGATTCCCCACTGAGCAGGAAGCCTGACATGTGGTTCCATACCAGGACCCAGAGATCATGACCTTAGTTGAAAGCAGACACTTAACTGACTGAGCCACCCAGGCGCCCCCATGGGATCCGTGTTTTGAAGGCAGACAGGCTTCCAGCTGTGTGGATCTTTATAGTACTCACGAATAGCATTCTTCTTCAGCAGTGTGGATAAGATAGATATGTTTCCTAAAATTCCACTCTAGGCACCTAATCAATCCCAAAATAGAATTTAAGATTGTGAGATTCTATAATTTAGTCCCTTGGGATGTGATCTGATTGGGACAGTGTTATGGGTTGAACTGTGTCCATCAAAAAGATATGTCTAGGGCGCCTGGGTGGCTCAGTTGGTTAAGCAACTGCCTTCGGCTCAGGTAATGATCCTGGAGTCCCGGGATCGAGTCCCGCATCGGGCTCCCTGCTCGGCAGGGAGTCTGCTTCTCCCCCTGACCCTCCCCACTCTCATGCTCTCTCTATCTCATTCTCTCTCTCAAATAAATAAATAAATAAATAAATAAATAAATAAATAAAAGATATGTCTAAGTCCTAACCTCCAGTTCATGTAAACAGGACCTTATTTGGAAATAAGGTCTCTGCAGTAGTAAGTTAATATGAGATCTTTAGGGTGTGCCCTAATTCAACGTGACCAATGAGAAAAATGCCATGTGAAGACAGAAACACACAGGGGAACACCAACTAATGACAAAGGCAGATACTGGAGTGATGTATCTGCAAGCCAAGGAATGCCTCAAGCTACCAGAAGCTAGGAGAAATGAGGAAGGATTCTCCCCTATAGGAACTGGAGTAAGCATGAACTGGCTTTGAGAAATTAAATTTTTGTTGTGTTAAGCCATCTAGTTTGTGATAATTTGTTATAGCAGCCCTGAAAACCACTATGTATTTTGGTATCAGGAAGTGGGGCTCCACTGTAACAAACAAGGAAAAACATGGAAGTGGCCTTGAAACTGGGTAGAGTAGAGACTGGAAGAGTCTAGAGACATTTAATGGGAAAAAAAAAAACCTAGCTTGCCTTGAAAAGACTGTTGGTAGAAATTTGGATGTGATTCTGGTAAAGGCCCAGCAAAAAAAATAAATAAATAAAAGAAGAGAGCTGGGGGAAAAGCGTCCTATTTTCTTAGAGAATCCATGTATCAACATGAATAGGAGTATTGAAAAAGAAAATGAACATTAAAGGCTGTGGGTGGACGATCATTTTCTAAAGAGATTAGTTGTGTCATTCTTCGATTCACACAATCATACCCTAGATAATATCTATCTAGGGATAGATATGCAATTATCTGTGGAAGGCTTTCATCTGATGGCTTACCCTCTGCCATGAATTGACAAGGTATATGCGAATTTTATTCCCTAAGAAACATTTCCAGCCTGGTCTGAAAAAAACATAGATGGGACAAAACAAAGGAAGAGTAACTCTGAGGCCAAGCCACAGATGCACAGGTTTGAGTCAACATGACCTCTTTGGGTCCAGAGCAAAAGCACTGAAACACAGATGATTATTCTCAGGACTTGAAATCATAAATATTTATTCCTGCTAAGTTTTGGATTTGCTTGGTACCCATTACACTTTTTATCCTTCTAATTTCTCCTTTTGAAAATGTGAATGTCTACCCCTGTGCCTCTCCCACCATTCCATTCTGGAAGCAAGTGAATTGTCTGGTTATAGGCTCACTCATGCTAAGGTGTACTGCCTAGGATAATTTATATCCCAGGTCTCTCTCATAATTGATTTAGATGATTTAGAAGATAGTATTTGGGATTTTTTTTTTAGTTGATTAAATCTAGGTAAGGTTTTAGACCTAAAGTTGACGCTGGATTTGGTTAATGCTTTTGGGGGTGTTGGGATAGGTGAATGCATTCTACACATGGGAAAGATATAAATTTCAGAGAACCAGAGGGTAGACTGTTCTATGTTGAATTCTGTCTCCCCAAGTGTTAAGTTTAAGTCCTAACCCTGACTACTTGTGAATGTGACCTTATTTGGAAATGGGGTCTCACAGGTGTAATCAAATTAGGATGTCATTAGGTGTGCCCTAATTCAATGACTGGTATCTCTATAAGATGAAAAAAATATCCTGTGAAGACAGGGACACTCGGTGGAAAACCAAGTAATGATAGCTTTACCTACTTGCAGTGATGTAGCTGAAAACCAGAAGCTTCTGGCCACCACCAGAAGTTGGGAAAAGGCAAGGAAAAATTCTACTCAGTCTCAGAAGGAGTATGGCCCTAACACCTTGATGTGGACTTCTAGCCTCTAAAACTGTGAGAAAATAAATTCCTGTTGTTTTAGGGCACCAATTCGTTGTACTTTTTTACAGCAATCTTATGAAACTATACAAGCAGTTAACTCATAGAAAGGGAAGATGCCTGTGTTGCTATTTTCATGTTTCTTGTCAAAAAGACTGAGCCTGGGGCCCCTGGGTGGCTCAGTCATTAAGCATCTGCCTTCGGCTCAGGTCATGATCCCAGGGTCCTGGGACTGAGACCCGCATCGGGCTTCCTTCTCCACAGGAAACCTGCTTCTCCCTCTCCCGCTCCCCCTGCTTGTGTTCCATCTCTCTCTGTGTCTCTCTCTGTCAAATAAATAAAATCTTAAAAAAAAAAAAAAAAAAAGACTAAGCCTGAAGAAATTATTAACTGTGTGAACCATAGTTTAGAATTTTATACCTTTCCTCAGTCTCTTTTCCTACAAGTCCTATAACTTGTAAAAATAATGTCATTTATTGTGTATATGTCTCAGCATTATGTTAAGTAATTCATATATATTCTCACTTAATAATCAAACATTCTTGATGGTAGTTACTATTATTTCCTCTATCACAATGGAAGATCATCAAAGTTCTATTACTTGACCAAAAGAATAGATCCGTGTCATTCTGAATCTATACCTCAAGCTCTTAACCACAATGTTAAACTGTAATTTTCTGTTTAATTTTCTGATGTAAGAAATTACATTGGATGTAATTTTCATCAACTTTCAAAAATGTATTCAAGAGTGAATTCATACAAATAAAACTAAGGGGGCGCCTGGGTGGCTCAGATGGTTAAGCGTCTGCCTTCG
Source organism: Neomonachus schauinslandi (assembly GCF_002201575.2). Classification (NCBI taxonomy): domain Eukaryota; kingdom Metazoa; phylum Chordata; class Mammalia; order Carnivora; family Phocidae; genus Neomonachus; species Neomonachus schauinslandi. The sequence goes on along the minus strand of NC_058406.1, from coordinate 108,628,208 downwards.
GCTCAGGTCATGATCCCAAGGACCTGGGATCGAGTCCCGCATCGGGCTCCCTGCTAGGCGGGGAGCCTGCTTCTCCCTCTGCCTCTGCCTTTCTCTCTCTCTCTGACTTTCATGAATAAATAAAAAATAAAAACATTTTAAAAAAAAAATAAATAAAAAATAAAACTAAGGGACCCACTTTGCTATACTTTTTCATAGTTTAAGTTTCTGGGAATCATATAAATATTAGCAAGGACATAATATCATTTCTAAAAATTTCTATTTTTAATTACTAAAAAAATTTTAATGAAGTATTCTCAGATATGTGATAAATATACAATATATACAGTACTTATAAGTCTTGTTTGTAATTCTAACTCCAATGTAGGTAACATGCAGGTTTATATTAGTTTCAGGTGTAGAATATAGTGAGTCAACAATTCTATAAATTACTCAGTGTTCACCATGATAAGTGTACTTTTAGTCCCCTTTACCTATTTCCCCCATCCTCCCACCCACCTCCCCTCTGGTAACCTTCAGTTTGTTCTCTGTAGTTAAGAGAAGTGTACGTTGATAGATGAATGGATAAAGATGTGAGATATATGTGTACATGTATATATATATATGGAATATTATTCAACAATAATATCATTTTTAATGGAATAAAACAAATGGATCTGTTCTTACCATTTTTATATTTTATCACTGACATTATCTCACATGACAGAAAATGTATCAAGTGAAACTTTATTTCTCCATAAGTCCTCTTAGTTTTATTAGTATCAGCATGTTCTCTTGAATTCAAAGTTTATTATCTCTTAAATGAAGTTTGTGAATATGTGGTAGATAAAAAATATCTACAGATTCTTGCACATTATTCCCTCAGGAGTTGAGATATACAACCCCTCCATTTGAATCTGGGCAATCTCTGTGACCACTTTGGCCAGTAGAACATAGAGTAAGCACTTTGTACTCATTTCTGTGTCCAGGCCTTAAAACACTGATAGTTTCCACTGCTTGTCTCTTGAAACACTCTCCCTTGGATTCCTGAGGTTTGATGTAAGAACAACAAGCGCCCAGCTTGTTGTAGCGCCCAGCTAAAGTGTAGTCTACATAAAAAGGGTGAAACAAGAGGTATAGCTTCAACCTATTCCTACCATGGTACCAAGCATGTGAGTAAAGTCTTTTTTGATTCTGTAGCCCATCCCAGCCACAGCCACCAAATGAACACATTGTGATCACAACTGATAACAGGTGGGGCAGAAAGATTACCCAGTCAAGCTCTGCATGAATCCTTGAATCACACTGTCATTAGATATAATAAAATAGTAATTGTTTTATTATTTTTTAGAGATTATTTGAGAGAGAGAGTGCATGAGCAAGGTGGGGGAGGAGCAGAGGGAGAGGGAGAAGCAGATTCCCCACTGAGCAGGGAGCCCAAACAACACTGGGGGTGGGGTGGGGACTCAATCCCAGGACCCTGAGATCATGACCTGAGCCAGAGTCAGACACTCAACCAACTGAGCCACCCAGGCGCCCCATAGTGGTTGTTTTAAAGCACTAGATTTGAGGGGTAGTTTGCTATGTAGCAAGAGATGACCTGAACAGGTTACTCAAATGTAGTTTGTAGAATGGAGTTAAAGTCATTTTCATTTTTTTGGTTTCTATCCTAAATCTCTAACATGGAGGCCCCATACAGTCTGCTAATGAGATTTGTCATTTGGCCTGACCAGTAATTTGCAGGTACATGACTGTGTACGCTATCTGATTTAATAGTTTTATTCGTAATAAGGAAAAAAATAATTTATAGTTGCATCTGCTTACAAGAAAGTAGCATAATGCTTTTCATTTTTGGTGCATGATAGATTTCCAACCTGGTTTCTAAAATTTAAAAACAGTTGGTAAAAGAAAAGAAAAGAAAAGCGATTTTTCATTTTCAAATGATGGGAGCAATGGCTAAAGAGCTATTTTTCCTCATCTTGACTTCCAAAAAGGAAAAGCACAAATATTTCCATAAATGGAATTTAAGATTTTCCCTATTTGGATAACCTCTATAAAGCTGTTTCTGATATTCCTCAGTAAATGTTCTGTTTTGTTTTTTAGATTTTATACAGAGTGAATTACTTAATATACCTTATTAACAGTTGTGATGATTATACTTCTACTATCATGATATCCATTCATTCTTTATTATTTTACCACAAATTTATTGAATATTTTCTGTTTCAGGTATTTCACTGGGGATACAAATCCCACAATGATCCCACAAATGATCACAAGAAAAGGGACTGACAAGTTAGAAAGCACCTGCTGCCCAGCCCAATGTGCTCCAAAGGAAGCACGTGCCTAGGGCAGTGGTGGGAGGGCTAAGGAGGGGCAGCCTCCGACCATACCTGCTGGAGGAGGCCAACCACACCCTACCTTGAAAGGAAAGTCTAAAGGGGTCAGAGCAAGGGAGTGTGGGCGATGACAAATGTTCTCCTGAACCAAACTTTCCTCATGTTCTTAGTAGACTCTGCGCCCTTTGCTTAACTAGGCCCAACCCTAGGCTTCCCTGGGTTTTAGCAAGAACTCCCACTAAGTCAGTGTGGAGAGATCCCTCACCCTTGAAATCTGTTCATTCTGGATATCTGACCAAATTTCCCTGCCACACCATCCCTCCCAGGTGGATCTGGTCACTCCAGCCTGCCTTCAGCAAGAATCCTGTCAGGTTGAATTAGCAGGAAATCCCCCTTTGCCTTTAATGTTTCCTCTTAGTAATTTTCCATCCCCTGGGCTCCACAGCTCCTTGACCATACATCCCACTTGTCCTCATTGTATTCAGAATTGGGCCCAGTTCTACGCTGAGGTCTCGTCGCTTAATGCTGGAGAGCCTGAGTAAAATGTTTTATTAACTTTAACTACTGTCCAGCTCTGGTTTTCTTTGACAGTTGTGGTGCCCACGAATTGCTTAGAATCAGATCCATCTTCAGACCCAGGGACCTCTTGCACAGGATCTCAAATGCGCACCTTTCAAAAAGCCTGCCTTTACTCTTGGCTAACTTAAGACACGGGCTTCACTGGTGAGTCTCACTCCTGAGCCAGGGCTTCGGATGGCAATCCGTTGAAACACAGTAGGACATTCTTAAAATAATCTGATCCTTAAGATTCTCAGTGTAATGTAGGAGCGGCACTGGAGGCCCAGATTAACGGAGGCTGGGTTAACCATAAACTTCTCTGTGAATTGCTCTGAAGCTAGGTTAGCGCCCCCAGCTTCTCTGTTCATAAGCACAAGCGTAAAAATAAAATAAAATTAAATTAAATTAAAAAAAAAATAAGCACAAGCGTAGCATTACTTAAGAATAGGAGCTTCTCAGCTGACTGAACCCCTTCTTGAACCTCTGCTGTCTCTATGCTCCACCAGCTGTGGTTTCTTTACTCGTTGGCACAATTTTACTAAGGATGATACAGAATATAAGCAGCCTCTTTGGGAAATTTAAGATTTCCCGAAACTGGCTCTCTAAGGTCTCTTCCTTCCCACACATCTGCTCCTTCTTCCTCCTTTATCCACCTCGCTCTTCCCTTCAGGACCTTTGAATCCTCTGAGACGTTCCCCTTCAACACCCCTCCTGCCTCATTCTGTCCACACTGTCAGCCCCACAGCTCCCTCCAAGCACCTGAACCTGCTCCCCTCATCAGGATCTCTCCAGGGACTCGGGGACCCCCAGAAACAACCACCCCAGGCTAAAAAGAGGGGAAAAGGCTAATTAGAAGTGGACTGGCTATTTTTTTTTCCACTCAGATGAGGCCTGGAGACAACTAGACAGCTGCTTGATGTCCCCTCCACCTCTCACCTAAAAGTGCACAGTCCACAGCCTTCATAATGTCCATAGCCAAAGAAAATCTTGAAAGTCTCATCTACAAATATTGGTGAAAAGCTTTAGCCCTCACATTGAAGAGTCTTAACTCTTACTTATAATCTCAGTTTGTCCCATTTGCCAAAAGTTCAGATAAAATATATAAAGTGGAGCAAAGATGAGAGTATATCACTATATTTGCCTGGATCACAGCTCAAATTTTAGAATAAAAACTATAAGAGCTCTGTTTGCATCTATTAGTATGTTTATGGGCATCAAATATGTATGTTATGTATTCATGATATATTCTTACCTCCAGAGGGTATTAGCAAATTAATTTACAAAATGAGTTAAAGGAGTTCTATTCAAACTGGCTTAGAGAATAATGAGCACTTATATAAATTAAATATTCCTAAAACTCCAGAAGTATAGAAACTAACCTGAATGCTTCTCAGGTTCACATAACTTTGGAAATCTTGGGTGAATAATATTAGGTTCATAGTTAGTTTAATAAAAATAGCTGCATCGGGGTGCCTGGGTGGCTCAGTCATTAAGCGTCTGCCTTCGGCTCAGGTCATGATCCCAGGGTCCTGGGATCGAGCCCCACATCGGGCTCCCTGCTCTGCAGGAAGCCTGCTTCTCCCTCTTCCCGCTCCCCCTGCTTGTGTTCCCTCTCTGGCTGTCTCTCTCTCTGTCAAATAAATAAAAATAAAATCTTAAAAAAAAAAAAGTAGCTGCATCTTCTGAGTTAGCATTAAGTACAATATAAGCATACATTTTTATTCTACTTGGGTTTACTAAAGAAACTTATTTGTAAATCTCTTCTAGATGTTTAAGATTATAAAAAGTATAAATTCAACTTATGAAAAAAATAATAAAGATAAAGTAAAAAATGAATTGCTTGATAGCCATTACTTTATTCATATCAGGTACAGCAATAAAAAAAAAAACAACTATGTATTTAACTTTTTAAATTTTTTGCATTTGTGATACTTTCCTAACATGTTTATGCTGTAAAAATAGTTAGCTGGGAAATAGCTTGAGATGATGGCTAAGTGTGCTGAATATTAATTTGACCAAAAAAATATATATATACAAACAAAATAACCAGTTTCCAAAATCTTTGTGGTAACATGTGCACTTAGACCTATGCTAAATTATGTTAATATTCGGTTAGAACCTAGATCATTTCAAAGTAAGATAAACTCCTGCAGCACTAATTATTGAACGTAAGTTTAAGTTTAAATACTTTTGGCATATTATCTTTACATGATAAAGGGAAGCTAAATATATTTAGGCCTGTTAATAAACATGTTCTTTTTGCTACATTGAAAACCATACTATGAGGAACAATAAACCTCTAAGAAATGTGAGATGGTACAAAATTCACTAATATTCTATAGAGTGGTGGTATGATGTAGACAATTCAGAACTTCCTACCTCCCAATTTTTTGTGGAAAAGTTTACTAATGGTTAGAAATTATAACCAATATATGAAGACAAAACTACTAAAAATAATAAGGGAAATAATTTTGCATGAAAAGTATGCAAGGAAAGTAAGATGTATTTGAAGGATATATTTTCATTAAGGGGAAAAGAGTCATCTGTCCTAAAGTTAGAGTGATTAGGTATTTCAGAATGAGACAGAGGAAAGTGAAGAAAAAAATACTAACTAAACATAGAAAATTATAGAAAGTTTGAAGAAAAAAAATTATGTGTGGTCAAGCTGGCTGAGATCTGAATGGATTTATTCATAAATTTGATTTTTTATGATATTCAATATGAAAGTACACTGGTACAAAACTAGAATTGTTTTTTTTTTCTGTTAAAATGACAGAATTTTCTTGGATTATTGGTCTGCTCTTTATAAGAGATTATAAAACATTTTTACTTTTTGAGTAACCTTCCTAGAACACCAACATTATGTGTTTTATCAGAGTAATTTCTGACCCTTTATGTTAACATTTTCCATGTCCTTGATCACTTAAAAGAAGTGAGACTTCTTTCTTTTACAGAGGTAAGGTTTTTTACATTTTTGACAGACTTGTCTTCCCAAAATCAAATCCTAAATGAAATCGTGTTCTTAAACTAATATTGACATCATCTAGAGGGTTCCTGGATAATCTCAAAGGATTTATTCTTTCACCTTGTGAAAAAAGATATGTTAAAAATAATTTGGTTTATTTGATAAGTTGAATGACAGAAGAGATAGTGTCAAATAAGAAAAGATGTTTTAACATTTCCTAGGTTGTATTTATACAGATAAATGTTATTAATGTAGGTTTTCTAGAAATTGTGTGAAGTTCATTGAATTTTGTCAATACCCTTACTGTTCATGGTATGTCTTAGTATAATGTTATCAGTTATAAATCCAGTTATTATTTAAAATGTGGTATATGCCACAAAAATAACCACATTTTCTTGTCAAATTCCCTCTCATCAAATATTTAACCATGGTCATTTTAAGTCTTTTGTCATTCACAGACACTTGTTATTTTACTTTGATGTTTTCCTAAAAGCTCTTGCCATCAGCTATAGGCCAAAATGCTTTGTGATAGAGTTGCCTAAATAACTCTAAGTATATACCACTGGACTGAATTAGAATTTCCAGAATTCTAGTGGAGAAGCTGACAGGTTCATGAAACTGATAACCTAAGATCAAGCAGAACAAGAATTAATTACACAGGGACTGAATGAAGTGATAAAGGATGGTTATGGTTTTGCTTGTAACATTGATGGTGCTTTAATGATCTATTCTCTGAATGTAAAAAACAAAACAAAACAAAACAAAACAAAAACCAAAACCCTTCCTCTTTTCTCTTAAGTTATCAATAATTTAGAGCAATTTTATAGATTATACCATTATAAACAAAAAGGAAACGTATTTTCTCCCTGCCTAATTCTCCAAAATTTGGAAACTTTTATTGAGTATTTTTATTTTCATGGCAATATAACTATTTGCATAAATTAAATAAAAATTGGTTCTCTTTGTTACAGGACATAATTTGAAACATTGGTTATATAACCCAGGCTTCGATGGGAATTTCATATTTGAGAACAACATGCATAAATCAGTTTTAAAGAACTAGGTTGACTATGAAACTTAATGTTTACAAAGCCCTCTTAGAAAAACTAAATTGGTACCTGGTTTAAAGGATTCCCAGCCTTGTAGGTAAGTGAGCAAGGTCACTTCCTGGCAGGCCTAGGAACCTTGGGGTATTTTGGAGACCCAGAGGAGACAAGAATTCACTTAAAGCAATAGGTACAAAAGGTGAAGTCTGGTGGTGAATTCTTGGCTTGACTTCCTAGAGTCTAGAGACTTTTAAGAGTCTAGTATGACATTTCTTTTGAAAAGTTCCAGAAAAGCAGAGTAAAGAAAGACCTGTGTGGTCAGTTATCATTCTTGCCGCATTTACTTAAATAATTAGGACAAATCTAAGAAGACCAGATTTGTTTTGTAAACAGAATCAAAAGGGAGGCAACTGTAGAGGGAAATTTTATGTTTGAATGGAAAAATTATAGTGAATCTTTGTGAGTTCTCAATTCTTCTAACTTCCTCCAATATATGGCTACTACTCTCCAAATTAGTGCTTCCAATTTTTTTTTTTCCACCTTATTTACCTGGTGTCACTGAGAACTAAAACCCGACAACCCGGATTTTTATTGGGACTGTCTAAAGAATTCCATGAGCTGATGCTGGATGTTCCTATGCTCTTCTCCAATAACCATGACTAATACTGATGCATGTGCCATCACCAAAGATATTCAGACTGCAAACTAGGAAATCTGTCCACTTGTCAGCACTGTCCTCATTCCACCATCAGAAGATACTTCAAACCCAACATCTATAAATCTTTTAAGCTGGCTACTCTCTGGGCTCAGAAACTGGGTTTCCAACCACTGATCTTTTTTTTTTTTTTTAATTTGCATAGTAATTCCCCTCCTTAAATTCTTGACTGCTCACAAATATCCTTTACCACCAAGTCTCAACAGATGCTTCTGCTGGCCCTTAATGAACAAAAGGCAACTGAATGAGAAAACTGACATATTTTTCTTTTTCTTTTTTTTTTTTTAAAGATTTTATTTATTTATTTGAGACAGAGAGAATGAGAGACAGAGAGCATGAGAGGGAGGAGGGTCAGAGGGAGAAGCAGACTCCCTGCCGAGCAGGGAGCCCGATGCGGGACTCGATCCCGGGACTCCAGGATCATGACCTGAGCCGAAGGCAGTCGCTTAACCAACTGAGCCACCCAGGCGCCCCAAAAACTGACATATTTTTCAAGTGAAAGAAGAACATTTTGTCTTCCTTTGAATAGGAGTAACTGCCAAAGATACTCCCCTTGACCAAATTTTATTCAGGTTCCTCTGAGCTCTCTGCTCTAGTAGGTCCACAGCTGGCCTTCTGTTTCTGTCCTATAAAGCCCCGTTGTAGCAAGAATTCTGCTGAGTCAGTTTAGAGAGAATCTTCACCCTCAATATCTGATCATCCTAGATAACTGATCAAATTCCTCACCCACTCAGGTGATGTCTGTTCACCCTGGCCTGCCTTCAGCAAGGATCCTGTCAAGTCTGTAGTCAGAATCCCCCTTAGCCTTGAAATTTCCTCTTAGGAATTTTCCATTCACTCTGCTCCTTGACTATAAATCCCCACTAGTCCATGTTGTATTCGGAATTCAGCCCAGTTCTGTACTGAGATCTCTTTTCCCTTATTGCAGTATTCATGACTATAATCTACTTTTGCCACTTTAACTACATTCCAGCTCTGGTTTCTTTTTGACAGGGAATGTGCACTAAGCAGAAAAAAGAATGAGCAGCGGGGAGGAAATAAAGCACAGGAAATCACATCAGGGGTCCATTGTGAGGACCGGGGGAAGAAGTCAGGGAGGGAGAATGCAGCAGAGCTTTGAAAGGAAAAGGTTTTTCTGATTATGAAACTGTATATTGTCACTTGAAAAAAAGCAAAAAAGAAAATACTCTCCCAATCCCACTACACAGAGATAACCACTAAGATCATATTAAAAATTCTTATTTTCAGTAGAGTTTCAAAAGACAAATTTTAGTAATGAATAATTGTATATGGTGTTTTTATTTTTTTATTTTTTAGGATGTATTTATTTGAGAGAGAGAGAGAGAGAAAGAAAGAAAGAGAGAGAGTGCACAAATAGGGGAGGAGCAGAGGGGGAGGGAGAGGGACAGAATCTCAAGCAGACTCTGTGCTGAGCACAGAGCCCAACACGGGACTCCATCTGAGATTGTGACCTGAGCCAAAACCAAGAGTCAGGTGCTCAACCAACTTAGCCACCCAGGTGCCCCTTTTTATTTTATTTTTAATAGGGAAAATATACTCTTTATTTTTACTGCTTTCTTTTTTTTTCTTTTCTTATATAGTTTTTTAAATTGTATTTTCCCATGTCAAAAAATATTCTCTAGAAAATTACTTTATAATCACTAAATTATTATTTTTTTAATTAAGAAAAATTTTTTAGAAGTTTAAAGTTCACAGCAAAACTGAAAGATACAGAAAATTCACATGTACCTCATGTCCCTATACATAGTTACCCTTAATAGCTACATCTCCCACTCAAGTGTCACATTTGTTATAACTGATGAACCAAACTGACACATCATAATCACTCAAAGCCCACAGTCTACATTATAATGGACTCTTGGTTTTGTACATTCTATGGGTTTGGGCTAAAGTATAATGGCATATTTCTATGATTATACCATACATACATAGTACTTTCATTGTCCTAAAAATGTACTGTGTTCCTTCTACATTCATTCCCTCCCCAAAATAGCTTGCAACCACTGGGCTTTTAACCCTCTCCATAGTTTTTTCCTCTTCCAGGATGTCATATAGTTGGAATTATACAATATGTAGTCTTTTCAGATTGACTTCTTTCACTTAGTCATGTGCATTTAAACTTCCTCCATGTCTTTTCATAGCTTGATAGCTCATTTCTTTTTAGCATTGAATAATGTTTCATTGTCTTGATGTACAACAGTTTATTTATCCATTCACCTACTGAAGGAAATCTTGGTTGCTTCCAAGTTTTGGCAATTATGAATAAAGCTGCTTGAGATATTGTGATTTATAAGAAAAATATATATTTGGTCATTCAAATAACCAAAATATATTTCTCATATATATATATATTGGGTCTTCATCCACATTTTGTGGCTCACAGCTCCCAAAACCCTTGGAATTTCCTAAGTGCCTAGAGAGTGAGAAAGGTGCCTTTTGTTTTGTTAATGAGATAACTTTTAGAAAGCACCTAAGGTGGGGGCTCATTACCCTTGAAATGAACTGTGTGATTAAAGGGTTGGAACTTTCAGTCCCACCCTACCCCAACCTCCACTGAGGGAAGATTGATTGAACCCAAGTTTGAATCAATCACCAATGGGCAATGATTTAATCAGTCTTGACTATGTAATGAAGCCTCCATAAAATCCCAAGAGGACTGGGTTCCTAGTTGGTGAACATGTGGAGGTTCTGGGAGAATGGTGCATCTAAAGATGTCATGGAAGCTCTGTGTCCCTTCCCCAAACCTTGCCCTATGCATTTCTTCCATCTGACTGAATTATGTCCTTCCATATTTTGCAATTACCTGGTGATCTAGTAAGTGAAATGTGTCTCTGAATTCTGTGACCTGCTCTAGTAAATTAGTTGAATCTGAGGTTGGGCAAACCTCTGATTTATAACTAGTCAGAAGTGTAGGTAACAGCTTGAACTTATGACTGAGGTCTGAAGTCCAAGGAGGAGGTCTTGAAAACCTCCAATCTGCAGCTGGTCAGGCAGATGCACAGGTAACAAGCTGGGCTTGCAACTGGCATCTGAAGTGGGAGATAGTCTTGTGGTACTGAACCCTCAACCTGTGGAATCTGATGCTATCTCCAGGTAGATAGTGTCAGAATCTACTTGAATTATAGAATACCCAGCCAGTGTCTTGAGAATTGTTTGCTGTGGAGACCCTCCCTCCCACACTAGAAACTGAATTTCAGAACCAAAAGACTGCTATAAACATCCCTGTGCAGGTTTTTGTGTGGATATAACTTTACAAATCCTTTGGGTAAATACCAAGGAGCATAACTGCAGAATCATATGGTAAGAATATGTTTAGTTTTCTAAGAAACCACCAAACTGTCTTCCAAAGTGTCTGTACCATTTTACATTCCCATCAGTGATGAATGAGAGTTCTTGTTGCCCTATATCCTCACCAGCATTTGGTGCTGTCAGTGCTTTGGATTTTGGCATTCTAATAGGTATATCATATCTTATTGTTTTAATTTTCATTTCCCTGAAGATATATGAGGTGGAGCATGTTTTCATATACTCACTTGTATTTGCCATCTGCATATATTCTTTGCTGAGGTTACTGTAGAGTTCTTTAGTTCACTTTTTAATTGGGTTGTTTGCTTTCTTCTTGTTGCATTTTAAGAGTGCTTTGTATATTTTGGTTTATCAGATTTGAGTCCTTTATCGGATGGGTCTTTTGAAAACATTTTCTCCCATTCTGTAGCTTGTCTTCTCATTCTCTTGTCTTCCACAGAATTTTTAAATTTTAATGAAGTCTAGTTTATCAGTTATTTCTTTCAGGGAGTGTACATTTGGTGTTGTATCTAAAAAGTCATTGACATACAGGGACTTCTAGGTTTTTTCCTATGTTACCTTCTAGGAGTTTTATACTTTGGGATTTTACAATTAGGTCTGTGATCCATTTTGAGTTACTTTTTGTGCAGTTGTGTAAAGTTCTGTGTCTAGATTCTTTTTATTGCATGTTGATATCCAAGTCATTCCAGCACTGTTAAAAAGACTATCTTTGCTCCATTTTTGTATACATATATCTCCATTTCGTAGTTTATTGAATTAGCTAGAACTTATACTCCAATGTTGGAAATGAGTGCTGAGTGAAAACATCTTTGCCTCGGGTGCCTGGGTGGCTCAGTTGGTTAAGCAACTGCCTTCGGCTCAGGCCATGATCCCAGGGTCCTGGGATCGAGTCCCACATCGGGCTCCCGGCTCAGCAGGAAGCCTGCTTCTCCCTCTCCCACTCCCCTTGCTTGTGTTCCTGCTCTCGCTGTCTCTGTCTCTGTCAAATAAATAAATAAAATCTTTAAAAAAAGAAAAAAAAAGAAAACATCTTTGCCTCATACGTTGATCTGAGTAGGAAAGCTTTGAATTTCTCACTAGCAAATGTGATATTAATTGTAAGTTGTTATTGTTGTGTGGTTTTTTGGGAAAATATTCTTTATTAAATTGATGAAGTTTCCTTGTATTCCTAGTTTATTGAGAATTTTTATCATGAATGGGTGTTAGATTTTGTCAAATGATTTTCTATATCTATTCATATGATCATGTGATTTTTCTTTTTTAGCCTATTCTTATGATGGATTACATTAATTTTAAAATGTTGAATCAGCATTGCATACCAGGGATAAATTTCATTTGGTTGTGGTGTATAATTCTTGTTACATATTGTTGAATTCTATTTGTTAATATTTAGTTAAGGTTTGACATCTATGTTCATGAGAGATGTTGATCTGCAGGTTTCTTGTTATATCTTTGCATGGGTTTTGGTATTAGGATGACAGTGGCCTCATACAATGAGTTAGGAAATATTTCTTCTGTTTCTATCCACTGAAAAAAAAAATCATAGGGAATTAACATAATTTATTTCATAACTGTTTGGTAGAATTCACCAGTGAACTCATCTGGGCCTGGTGCTTTCTGTTTTGGAAGGTTATTAATTATTGGTTCAATCTCCTTAAAAGATATAGGTCTGTTCATATTATCTCTTTTCCATGTCATTGAATTACTTTTACTTGTGTGCTGGTAAATATTGAGGCAAATGTCTGATAAGCAGCAAAACTGTAATTTGTAGCACTTGAAAGTAGAGAAAGTAGAAAGTAGCACTTTGTAGCACTTGAAAGTAGAAAGTAGAGAAGCTGTGATTTGTAGCACTTGAAAGTTTTTTCTTATGTAAATACCCTCACTTTGGCCAATCCCAAACTACCAACATGATGCCATTGACTGTAACTTTAGGAAGAAATGCACAGAATGGATTCTTGTGAGCTGGCATTAAGTCAGTTCAAGTACATCACTGAGTTTATTTTAAACAGTAGAGCTAGAGAAAACTTTATTTCACCTTTTTTGTTGTTGGATACTTAGTTAATTCACATGTATTTCCCTTTATACATAAAATATGTCACTCCAGGATCTAGTTCTGAAAGTAAAAATCATGGATAAAACTTGCAAGGGGCAGTGACAGTTATCAACAGTCTGGAGAAAACAGACCAATTTTAAATCATTGGTAAGATAACATTTTTGATTTTTCTTCTGTTTTGTCAGGAACTGCACTGAATAGATTATACATGGCCATTTTATAAAACCTACCACTTCCATGAACTTTTTATAAATAATGCTGTATGTAACAGTAAATGTGACTGCATTTAGGAAAGACACATGGGGAAATGATGGGACAATGCAGGAGCAATGGAAAGGAATAACTAACATCTGCTGGGCAAGAACAATACAATCAACTAGCCATTCAACAGCAGCACACCCATTTAACAAATGTTAATTTAGTGTGTACTATGTATTAGGGATTTTTTTTGGGTAGTACTGATGCAGTAGTGAGCTAACAGAAAGAATTACTTATTTTTTTAAAAGATTTTATTTATTTATTTGAGAGAGAGAGAAAGCACACAAGCGGGGTGAAGGGCAGAGGGAGAAGCAGACTCCCCACCGAGTGGGGAGCCTGATGTTGGGCTCCATCCTGGGTCGCCAGGATCATGACCTGAGCCAAAGGCAGACACTTAACCGACTGAGCCCAAGTGCCCCTGGAAAGAATTACTTATTATATATGAGCATCCATTCTAGTATGGGAGATAGATAATGAATAAGATCAATCAGTAGCATATAATATGTTACAAAGTGCTCAGTGTTACTGGAAAAAAAGTAGCTAGAGCAGAAGAGTAAGAATTGCTCCATGTGGCAGAGGTCTGGCTGCAGTTTTAGATCAGGGAGGGAAGGGTAGCAGAATGTACCACCCCAAAATATGCCTCTTTGGTGTAAGGAGTATTTTGAGCTGATTATTTCAAGAAAAAGTAGGCTCTAGAGAGGCTCTAAAAACAGAGTAGAACCTACCCTTTTAGAAGGGAAGTTTACATTAAAAACAGGATCTGTACTAAGGAGAGAGCTATTATCATAGATAGCTGATTTGCCTGGGGTACTTATTGGCAAGGCACTTAACGAAGTTTCCTCTTCTCACCTTCCCAGGAATTGCTTTCTTCCTTTTGAGCCCCCAGACTCCTATTTGTTTCTTTAGCTCAGGATGGTATATAAGCCTCAATCATATGGCTGCCTTTTGAGTCTTATATCTTTATGGGGTCTCTGGTATGTACATACATTATTTAAAAGGTTTTTTGTTTTTGTTTTTTTTTTTTTCTCCTGTTAATCTGTCTTTTATTACAGGGACATTTTAGCCAAGAACCAAGAATGGTAGAGGGGAAATTATTTCTCCTTCCATACAGAGTTCAGGCCATGCTCACTGAGAGTTTAGAGTGCTTGAAAAATCACTGCAAATGTCCTCAGGCCCTGTTCATGCCAAACACCTTGGAAACACTTGGAAGTGATTTTTTGTTCATTTTTTTGCAGTGATTACTGTAGTCTGATTTGACAAGATTGATGTAGAGAAAAAAGTACAAGCCAGGTGACAAGAAAAGCTACAATTAGATGTGATATAGCAGGTAAATAATCTACCTGAAGATAATTGCAGGTAAATTTAAGAGCAGAATTTCTAGAACCCCTCCACAGTCACACCCACTAATCCCACTGAGCTTGTAATTAGAAGTGCCTCACATCTATTACCTGGAAAGAACAGAAATATTGCCACCTAGACAATTTATCAAGGAACAAGACTGATAGCTCTCCATTTCTTCACCTGTTTTATGTCTTTCAGCAAACTTTCATACTTCTCTTCATATGGATCCCTCAGATTTATTTTTAGAAGTTTTCCTGTGTATTTTGTCTAATTTTTGTTACGTCTGGAAAGTTTGGATTTGCTTGGGCATGATATATACTAAGATGAAATTCTCAGTGGGATTTTTGGGGAACCGTTAAATTTGTCTAAAACATTCCTGTAATCATTCATGCAGCAACTACTGATTGAGAACCTGCCCTGTGACAAGCCCCCTCAGGACCTGTGCCTAAATCCTAAAGACAGAGGACCAAGACCTGGGGCCATTTATACTATCTCATCAGAGGTCTTCTAGGATAAGACTGTGAGCAAGCAAAGTAGTAGGAAAGGTGCATCTCCACATGTACATTCTGAAGACATCAGGCCAAAGACATCAAAATTATGGTGTGCTTTGCTGATCTTTGACAAAAAGAGAAAGTTGAAAAAAAAGAGAGAGAGAGAGAATGTTGCTCAATCCCAGATTTTCATCCAGTGAAGATAACACTTGAGTTATGATTAAGGAAATATATTTTGGAAAGTCATAAGAAAACAAATTACAAATTGTTAAAGGGAAAACCAAAAAAGTTTCACCAATTTTAACAACTGGAAGTGTAGTTCAAGAAACTGATTAATTTCGGGGCACCTGGGTATCTCAGTCGTTAAGCGTCTGCCTTCGGCTCAGGTCATGATCCCAGGGTCCTGGGATCGAGCCCCGCATCGGGCTCCCTGCTCCGCGGGAAGCCTGCTTCTCTCTCTCCCACTCCCCCTGCTTGTGTTCCCTCTCTCACTGTGTCTCTCTGTCAAATAAATAAATAAAATCTTTAAAAAAAAAAAAAAAAGAAACTGATTAATTTCAACTGAGCTAAGTAAACAAGCCCATTGAAATAAAATTCCACATCAGAAATGGGAAGACCTGAAACAACCATACGGCCTGCAATTGTATTTCGACTGATCTTATTTTCTTAATGGCTTAAAGGTAAATTTAAAGTTAAATTAGTTTCAGAATGCAATTGGAAGTTAAATGGTGTGTAAATTAATAGTTCAATTTTTAAAGTAATAGCATTAGTTTGGATTTTGAAATAAACTGGTGAAAAACCACATATGTGCCAAATAAGAATGTTTTCAACTTTGTAAAACTTCATTACCTGCTAATATTTGCTTGCACCAAAACATAACGAGCAAACTAATGAAAAGGAAAAAGCAACAATACTAAGCACAAAATAATACCGCACTTTGACATCTTTCAGGAGGAGACACATTTAAAACAAAATAAAAGATGAATGTGGTTAATGGCAGAATGGCTTATAAGTCTTTAAAAAAAGAATGAAAAATAATGATGAAAGAATAAGCAATGGTTAATGATACTTATTGTATATATTTACTGTTATAATAAAATTCATTCTTCTGTTTTTTCCACTGTTGTTTTCTACATAAGAGTACAACATTTTCTTTACTATGTTTGTCTTTTTCTATTCAAAGATCTTCCAATAAATTGATACACAAGTGCTAGAAAGTACTAGTGACTAGCTAGACAGGGATAACAGTGTAAAGGCAACATGTAATAAGAATTATCGATCCTGATACACAAAGTCCTGATATTAGATTCCTTTCATTTTATCCTTTATTAAATATTGAAGCTAAAGCAGCTCCTATTTATCCTGATATTAGAGTCCTTTCATTTTATCCTTTATTAAATATTGAAGCTAAAGCAGCTCCTATTTATCCTTGATTTATAACGTAAGGAAATAGAATTATGGACTCATACATTTTCTCTGTAAAGTCTGCACTACTTGTGACTGAAAACATTTTCATTGCAATAGCATAGACATAAACTGAAAAATGTAGGGGAGAACACAAGAAAAGGAATTTAATCATTATTTTCAAGTCGTCATTGTATTATTATTATGAGTATTATTACTACCTTTATTTCTCAAAAAAATGTTCACTGAATTAAAAAAAAATCCAAGAAAATAAAAAGCCCATATGATGTGGGGGTTATTTAAAGCTGAGAAAATAATATGAGAAACTGAATTCCATAGACCTATTCCTCTAGTCAAAGCATCCTGGGAGCCATCTGTACCTTG
This sequence comes from Neomonachus schauinslandi, assembly GCF_002201575.2. Classification (NCBI taxonomy): domain Eukaryota; kingdom Metazoa; phylum Chordata; class Mammalia; order Carnivora; family Phocidae; genus Neomonachus; species Neomonachus schauinslandi. The sequence goes on along the minus strand of NC_058406.1, from coordinate 108,611,348 downwards.
AGCACGTTAAGAAGAGAGTTGATATATATACATGTGTATTTTTTTTAATTGTCAAAATGAACTCCCTCATCTGAAAGTACTTCCCAGATTGGCTAAACAGCATATTCATGCATTTCAGCTTATGTGTAATTAAACTACCAGGGTACATACAGCAAAATTCACAATATCTATTTGCCCCATGTTCAAATATTCTGTAATGATTCTGAATATGTTTGTATCTCCCAAGACAAACTTTTGAAACGGATTTCATAATATCCTATGAGATGCAGTTAAAAAAATGATTCACATATTTTTCTTATAATTTATATGTACTTAGAACATGTAATTTTGATAAGCCATAACCACAGAAAGGCCTAGCAACTCAGTTTCAGTAAACTGGACTTCAAATTAAATTGCTGTTTTATTTCTTAGGTTTATGCATTCCATCTTTTAGTTGTTCATTTGTTTGCCTCTAGACTCTTTTTAATGTAAAACTATAATTGCTTTTATACTTTAAATATTTTAAACAAAAAATAAGATTAAAAGCTTGATGCTTAATATCAACTTCTTCCTGGCATCAGTGAAAGAAGACTTTTTTCAAAGAAAATAAATATCTCAAAATATTTTAATTTATCACATTTTATTAGATTTGCAACATAGTCTAATTCCTTCATTTGAAAATTATGGCTCAATCAGTGGAGCATGCAACTCCTGATCTCAGAGTTGTAAGTTCAAGCCCTATGTTGGATGTAAAGATTACTTATAAACAAAATCTTAAAAAAAAAAAAAAAAGTATTAAAAGAAAAAAAAGAAAATTACCTGCTAATATTCAAGGTTAACTATTTTATTGGATCATGGTATTTTAATAAATATTTGAAGGCTAGTAAGCTAAAATTTAAATCTTTTGGAACTTTTGCAAATGTAATTACCCTATCACTTTATATTTCTCCTTAAATTTGCATATTCTTTTTTTTAAGATTTTATTTATTTACTTGAGAGAGAGAAGGAGCACAAGCAGGAGGAAGGAGCAGAGGGGCAGAGAGAGAAGAAGACTCCCCCCTGAGCAGGGAGCCTGATACTGGGTTTGATCCCAGGATGTTGGGATAATGACCTAAGCTGAAAGCAGACACTTCATCAACTGAGCCACCCAGGTACCCCTAAATTTCTCTATTCTATCAATATTTACTGAAGAATTACTAAGTGCTAAGCACTGTCCTATGTACTTAAGATTGCAAAAAGGTTCATATTCTAACATTATAGTACAAGGGATAATAAATAATAAGTTAATGCATCAGATTCAGAATGGCTCTGAAGACAATAGAACATGCAGATGTGGGCAAGCATGTGTAGGGACAGAGAGTATTTTTTTTTTATTTAAAGATTTTATTTATTTGTCAGAGAGACACCACCAGCAGAGGGAGTGGCAGGCAGAGGGAGAAGTAGGCTCCCTGTTGAGCAAGGGGCCTGATGAAATGTGGACTCAGTCCCAGGACCCTGGGATCATGACCTGAGCCAAAGGCAGATGCTTAACCAACTGAGCCACCCAGGTGTCCCAAGGGACAAAGAGTATTTTAGATATGGAGGTCAAAGTTAGGTTCATGAGAAGGTGATAAACTAACTGAAATCAGAATTTGAAGGAACCAGCATGTAAGTATTTGGTCAGAGTCTTGCACGCTGAAGAAATAGAACAAGGAATGCCTCTGAAATGGGAATGGGCTGAATGTGTTCAAGGCCAGAGAGACATGCACCAAGGAAGGATGGAGTGGCCACAGGGAAGCACAGGGAGATGAAACCAGAGAAGTGGGCAGACCCAAATCATGCATGGCCACACAGCTCTCAAGGGAAATATGAAGTGAGAAGCTGTGGAGGGTGAGAGCATACTTCAGGATATGAAAAGATCACTTTTTCTAATGCACAGATGATGGATTGTGCTGTGGTTAAAACTGAGGATGATAAGAAGTGCAAGCAGAAAAGTAAGGAGAGGGATGCAGATGCCCGTCAGAAGATGACAGTGGCTTGAACTAGGTGGGAGACATGAGACAAGGAAATAGATTTACTATTTGTAGGCACAGAAGGCAGAACATCCTGATGGAGAGAAGAAAGGGGTGAAGGAAAAGGTACATTTTGATGGCTAAATTGGGGGCCTAAGAAACTGGGTTGATGCCATTTCCAGGGATTGAGGAGAAACTAAGTGTGAATATGGAAATCAAGGATTTTGTCTTAGTCATGTTATACTTGGTCATGCTGAGAAACCATTAAGAATAGCTAGTATTTATTGAATGTTCAATTTATGCCAAGCACCACTTATGTTGCTTTATGTATTATCATATTATAATATCATATCTCCATAATAATCCTATGGTTAGATATTTTACAAATGAGAAAATGGAGCCATAAAAAGGTTACCTAGAGTTGTACAGCTAGTAAGTTGGTATACACAGAATTTGAACCCAAGCAGTCTGACTCAAGTTTGTGTTCTTATTCCCTGTGATATAACACACAGGCTCAGTGAGGAGAGCAGGACTTGAGATCTGCACATTTGGAGGTCACCAGCACCCACAACAACCTTAGCATATATTTTCAACATTTTAAAACTGCAATGAAGTTCATCCTTAAGCCTTGAAAATGAGATCGCTTCTGTTAGCATTTTTTTAAAGTTTTTATTTAAATTCCAGTTAGTTCACATATAACGTAATACTAATTTCATGTGTTCAATATAGTGATTCAACACTTCCATACAACACCTGGTGTTCATCACAGCAAGTGCACTCCTTAATCCCCTCCCCGACTTCACCCATCCCCCCACCTGTCCTACCGTCATTAATCACAAAGTAAAGGGAGCAGTGATTTCCAGAAAGGGGCTGTACAACTGTGATGTGATCTGATATAAACTACTTCTCCACACAAAGAATGTGTCAACCAGGCAGAATTTGGTCATCGACGTGGAGGGTGAAAGGCAGAGATGTCCGTTAGCACTGGCAGTGCTTGCCCAGGAGACGTCAGTCAGCATTTTTAGTTTCAGTGACCACTGGCAAGACAGTTGAGCATCCTGATCCTACAGTTCTCATTTCGTGGACTGGTGCTATTTAACACATGAATCATCTACTTCATTTCCCTGTTTTCTTCTCTTCATGAATTATCTTTATTATTATTTGTCTGCTGATATAAGACACGTGACAGTGAATTCTCATTGTGAATATACAAATGTATGGCCATGCACACATGAGTATTCTGGATACTTTGGAAATTCTGAGTATTTTTATTTGCTGATTTAATACATCCATCTCCCAAGTTTGGTTACTCTGGCAACCTCTAAAAAGTGTATCCACTTTAATTTTGCTAATAAAATTGATTGAGATTATAGATTAGAGGTTCCAACTCCAGACTATGGCATATTTACAACCTTAATGGTGCTTCACCTTGATGCCTCTTGAAAGACACCCAACAATCTTTTCCCTGGAGAAGAAAGAATCACTGTGATGTCACTATGAAGCTTAATATCAATACATATATCTAAAGCATCTTGTAAATTTACTTACCTTGACAAAAGAATTAAATCTATGCCTATAGTCATAACTCAATTAGTCTGTAGTTAAGTAACTCTTCATATATCTTATCTCCAGTTTCCTTACATTTGACCAAATTCATCATGCAATTGATGCAATTTGGGAAATATATAACACATAATATTATGTTACATATTCAAATAAGTAATACAGAGAATGTATCAAATGTGCAAATTCATTCATATTTATGATATGCAGTTTATGGATTAAACCAATGTTTGTGGGCAAAACACCTTTCAAAGTTCTCAGAATTTCAAGAAAAATCAAATCCTAGTTGGGATGAATCCTATTTTGCTGACTACAAGAGACTCACCTCAAATTCAAAGACACCGGTAAGTTGAAAGTTAAAGAACAGAAAAAAGACATAACATGCAAACATTAAAAAAATAAAGCAGCTGTGGCAACATTAGTATAGTATTCAGAACAAAAAGGGATATTTGCTAGAGGCAAAAAGGGATATTATATAATGACAAAAGGATCAATCCATTAGTAAGAAATAACAATCTTAAATGTGTATGCATCAAGCAACGTGTCCATAAAATGCCAGAAAAAATATTGACAGAGTTGGAAGAAAAAGTAAACAAATCCACAATTAGAGATTCAAACACTACTCTCAGCACCTGATAAAACTATAAAACAACACATCAGCATTACAAATGTGAGCAACATAATCAACCAGATCTAATTAATGTATATAGCATACTTTACCCAATAACAGCAGAATGTACTTTTTTTCCCCAAAACTAAATGAACATCTACCAAGAGGGATTGTATCCAGAACCATAAAACATACCTCAATAAATTTAAAAGAACACTTCCCAACTCATTTTATAAAGCCAGTGTTACCCAGATAGCAAAACCAGACAATGACTGAACAAAGATAAACCCTATTTCAAATATTCCCCTTAAACTTACATACAAAAGGCATCAGCCAAATATTAGCCAACTGAATCAACCAATATATAAAAAGAATTATACACTCCGGGATTTATTCCAGGTATGAAAAGCTAATTCAACATGAAAAATTCAATCATTGCCATCCACCATATCAACAAGATAAAAAAGAAAAATCATATAACCATATTAATTGACATAAAAAACATTTGACAAATCTCAAGACACACCCATGGAGGGAGAGGGAAAAACTCCAAGCAATCTAGAAACAGAAGAAATACTTCAAGTACAGAAAGAGCATTTACAAAATTTACAGCTAAAAATACACATGATGGGGGCGCCTGGGTGGCTCAGTTGTTAAGCGTCTGCCTTCGCCTCAGGTCATGATCCCAGAGTCCTGGGATCTAGCCCCACATCGGGGTCCCTGCTCCATGGGAAGCCTGCTTCTCTCTCTCCCACTCCCCCTGCTTGTGTTCCCTCTCTCACTGTGTCTCTCTCTGTCAAATAAATAAATAAAATCTTAAAAAAAAAAAAATACACATAATGGTTAGAGACCAAACACCTTTCCCCTAAGATAAACAAGCAAGAATGGCTCTTCTCACCACTTTTATTCAACACAGTGTTGAAAGTTCTAAGTTCAAGCATCTGCAATAAGGGTGCAAAAGGGGAGTGGACAAAAGAAAGACCCCTACTTCACACCATCTAAAAACTTTAACTTAGGGGCACCTGGGTGGCTCTGATGGTGAAGCATCTGTCTTCAGCTCAGGTCATGATATACAGGTCCTGGGATCGAGCCTCATGCTGGGCTCCCCGCTCAGTGGGGAGTCTGCTTCTCCTTCTCCCTCTGCCTCTCCTCCTGCTTATGTTCTCTCTCTCTCTCTCTATCTCTCTGTTTCAAATGAATAAATAAAAACCTTTAAAAAAAATAAAAACTTTAACTTAAAATGGATCAAAAATTTAAATGTGAGAGCTAACAAGAGGGAGGAAAACATAGGTGTAAACCCTGTGAGTTTGGCTAATAAGGCAATGATTTCTTAGATAGAACACAAAAAAGTACAAGCCACAAAAGATAAAATAAACTGGTTATCCTCAAAATTAAAAATGTTTTACTTCAAAGGACACCATTAAGAAATCGAAAATATAGCCCACAGAATGAGAAAAATTTTTTTTTACAAATCATGTATCTGATAAGGCACTTGTACCTAGAATATATAAAGAATAATTAGTACTCAATAATAAACAAATGTGGGCGCCTGGGTGGCTCAGTTGGTTAAGCGACTGCCTTCGGCTCAGGTCATGATCCTGGAGTCCCGGGATCGAGTCCCGCATCGGGCTCCCTGCTCGGCAGGGAGTCTGCTTCTCCCTCTCCCGCTCCCCCCTCTTGTGCTCTCTCACTCTCTCTCTCTCAAATAAATAAATAAAATCTTAAAAAAAATAAAAATAAAAAATAAATAAACAAATGACCCAATTTTCTTTAAATGGGCAAATGATCTCAATAGATATTTCTCCAAAGAATATACACAAAGGACAGTAAGTACATGAAAATATGCTCAGCATCATTAACCATCAGGAACATGCAAATCAAAACCATAAGTTACCACTTCATACTCACTAAGATGACTACAATCAACAACACAGAAAATAACATGCATTGACGAGGACGTACAGAAATTGGAACACTCACACAATTCTGGTGAGAATGAAGATGTTACTATTGCTTTGGGAAACAGTTCTTCAAATGGTTAAGTTACGATATGATCCAACAATTCCCACTCCAAGATATATCCAAGATAAATGAAAACATATCCACACAAAAATTGTACACAAATATTCATAGCAAGATTATTCATAATAACCAAAAATGCAGACAACCCCAATGTCCACCAAATGATGAACATATAAATAGAATGTATATCCATAAAATGGAATGTTATTCAATCATTTTAAAAACCTGATACTCTCTCCAACATGGATGAACCTGGAGAATATTATGCTAAGTGAAATAAGCAAATCACAAGTGACCACATAATTCATGATTCATTTGTAAGGAAGTCCCAGAATAGGTATAACTATAGAAAGAAGAAAGTATAGTGGCTGCCTAATGCTTAGGGAATTGGAAGGACTGGGGTAGGGAGGGGTGATGGCTGAGAGTGCAGTTTCTTTTTTGGGTAATGAAAATGTCCTAAATTTGAATGTGTTGATGAATGCATAACTCCATGAATATACTAAAAGCCACAGAATTGTATGTTTCAATGGGAGAGTTGTTTTTTTTTAATTTTTTACTTTAATTTCAGACAAATGGGTGAATTGTATGGTATATGAATTATATTTCAATAAAGCTATTAAAATAAAAACTAAAACTAAGCTGATCTAAACAGGCAACTTCCATACAATCCAGCAACTGCAATCTTGAAATTTATCCTAGCAAAATAAAAACTTCTGTTCATACAAAAAAATTTAAATGCATGTTTATAGCAGCTTTATTTGTAAAAGCCAAAAGCTAGAAACAATCCAGATGTCCTTCAATGGATGGATGGTTAAACAAGCTATGGTAACTCCTTACCAGGGAATACTACTCAGAAATAAAAAGGAAGAAATTACTGACACACATAACAGCTTATATGAATGTCAAGGGCATGATACTGAAAGAAAATCCTAAAAAGTTGCACACCATATGATTCCATTTATATAACATTCTTGAAACGACAAGGTTATAAAAATGGAGAACAATTTATTGCCTGCCAGAGTTAGGGGGGGGCTATGGGAAGGGGTAAGAGAGAGGTTGGGAAGGTTATCAAAGCACAATAGCAAGGATCCTTCTAGGGATGAAACTCTGTATATTGACTCAGATGATATACTCAAGAATCTGTACTCAGGATAAAATTGTGTAGCACCAAAGACGCACACACACATGAATATAGTAAAACTGAAATTATCTGTGAAAGATCAGTTGACTGTATCAATGTTAGTATCCTGGTTATTTGATTATACTGTCATTTGTCATTGTCATTGTTACCACTGGGGGAAACTGGGTAAAGGATACACAAGATCATCTACATCAGTTCTTTCAACTGCATGTCAGTCTATAATTATCTCAAAATTAAAAGTTTATTTAAGAAATCAGAGGTAGCTGTAGAAAGGAGAGAGGACTATGTGTGAAGCCATATGTTTTCTAGACTCTGACCTACCCCTTACTTAGCTGTGCCACCTCAAAAAATTCACTTTATCATTTTAGGCTTCAGTTTTCTTGTAAGAAAAGGAAGGATTTAGATAAGATGTATGGTTTCCAGGCCATATGATAATTATAATTATTTTACACCGCAAACATTTCATAGGCCCTTCTCCACTATCCCCTACTGCTATGATCATCACTCTGTTTAGGAACCACTGATGGAGATTTTCACATTAAAAAAAAAAAAAATTCTATTCTGTGTGTCTCTGCTTTTATTAATTGCATAAACATCTACATACACTAGAAAAAGTATAGTGTGTCGTGAAAATATCATTCATCTATTCTACAGAACATGTGTACAGCCTTTGTGGGTCCTAGGGCCCCTTGCTATAGCTCCCCAGCCCTATGGGGTCCACAGTTTATGGTGCACAAATTTTAAAAGATAGAATACAAAATCTCAAAGGTCTCTTCCAGACCTAGGATTCCCAAGGTACCGATTTAGATTTTTCAACTGTACACATTTACACCACCAGCCCCAAAGAGTTTGCGTACGAATCATTTTTCCAATAAGTGTAAGTACCTTATCATTATCCAAAAGACATGTCATCAGTCAGAATTTTTTTGTGCATATCATTCCCTAAGTTGTTCATGAATCCTGGGATCCTGAAATAGGAACCACGGCCCTGAGATGTGACATTCCTGTAACATCCAGGCCATAGAAGGAACACAGCCAAATGCTGCTGAGCAACAAACACAGGGAGGGCACAGCCTCAGTTCACAGGTCACTCACAGTTTAAAATGACAGGAGGAAGCTCGTGTTTACAGCTTATCCTATGGATATAGTGCTGTAGACACCAGCATCTGCCTTATGTGTTTAATCCTTAAAGAAATCCTGCTAAGTACACATTATCTCCATTTTACTGACACTGATGCTTGAGGAGTTTATATAATTTGCCCAGATAAGTACCAGACCTTACATTTGACCTTAGTTCTCTCTAATTTTAGAGCCCACAGACCTTCTGCTGCACTGTGGCAGCTCATATGAAATTAAAAAGACTTAAAAAAAATAAAAAAAGAACTAAGGCTTCAAAAGGAGAAAAAGAAAAAATGTACAGGCTCAGCCAAGGCTCATGTCCCAACAAGATATCATCAGTTTAGCGCATTTTACTGTCAGGCATCCTGGCTTCCATCTATGGGCTGAACTTATTTTTGACAGCTACATTTTGGTTGACTAACGCAACAAAAGATGAAAGAATGCCTGTGACAAAATAACCTATCTTTGGCAAGGATAACTCCACATTATGAGTATACAATTCCCTCCTCCCCCCCCCCAAAAAAAAGGGAAGGGAAGGGAAAAAGAGAGAGAGAGACAGACAGACAGAGAGACAGAAAGAAAGAGGGAGGGAGGGAAGAAGAAAGGGAAAGCCATCCACGTAATCAATCCCTTAGGAACAACCACAGTTCTAAATATTTCCTCTAAATTATGTCTTGCTGAATCACCACAGAAATGTACAATGAAATAGAGCTGTCTATATCACCTGCTGTGACAATATATTGCTAGACATAACAAATTTATTAGGTTAAACCTCAAAATGCAGTGCGACTGACATAGTCAGCCTCTTGAACTGAGCCTGGAGGCTCAGTGAGAATTTGTAAGCTTGCTTGTTTATTTCACAATAAAACCTGTCCACCCTTGATCCAAATACATATAGTCCAATGCACTGCTGTTTGGGTAATCCCCTATTGCTCCGTGGAGCCCACTCACTCATTTGTCTTACTTGACACTGTTGAAAGGAGATGCTTGATAATGATAGCTAACATGGACTGTGATTTTGTGCCGCACAATGTCCTACACATCTTACCTACAGTAAAACATACAATGACCTAGGAAGAAAGCACTATTATTATTATCCCTATCTGACTAAGAATGTGATGGCTTGCACAGAGAGGTTAAGAAACCTGCCTCATATAATTTGCAAACAGATTCAAACCCAAGCAATTAGGCTCCAGTGCCTGCAAATTTAACCATTTGGCTGTATATTTTGAAAGCTCTTTCCCAACTTCTGACTTCACTATGCATCATAGCTTTTCTGCTGTGTCATATGGCTGGCAATCTTGAAAAAAATGAGAGATGAGTTTCCATAGGAAACATCCATAGGAGGATGTAGCCCCAAGTAAGGGGCCGGTTCTTCTCCTTCAGAGAAAAACACATCAGGTTAGTGCTAAGTCCAAAATTTCTGTGCCCATTCAGCTTTGTCCTTCATGATTGAGCTCAATGTCTTGTATGTAGAATACATGGGCTTCCACTAACTTGCTCTCACCAGGCCCTTATTCAAACCTAAGAACAGAGAATCCTTAGATTAAGCTGGGGGACCCAGAGAACAAAAACAGATCATGAGGTTGATGGAAATCCATGCTTTATCTATTGTGAAGTGAAACAATAAAAGGCTATTTTCAAATTCAATCTGACAATTCAAAATGCATGTACAGGAAGGCAATGATTCATTTTTTCCCTCCCTTGGAACTGCTTCCAAGCCCTTGAAAAGAGAAAGGACAGAAAAATGGGGTCAAAGAGATTGTCTGGCATGGTATACCATCCATTGTTTTCACTAAGTAGACAGTAAAATTTATTTTCTAAGGGAAAGGGGGACTATCAAATCTATACAAAAAGAAATTTCTAAAAAGTTACAAAATATATTAATGGGAGTATCTCTCTAAGTTTAGCTTAGAAATGGTGCAAATAACTTCTTACATGAGAGAAAAAAGGATGAATTGTAAGTTATGTCAAACCTCAGAGATATCCTTTCTCTGAGGCTGAGTGAGGATGAGAGGGGTTCTTTGAGCAAAGGTGGGAAAGAGAAGAACCGCCTACTACATTGGCATGCTTTACATACATTTCTTTTTATCCTCAGTCAATCCTCTGAGGTATTATCATGCCTGTTACAGATGAGGAAAGTGAGAGTCAGAGATGTTAATAAGCTTCCCAAACAGGAGAAAACATCTGTTTTCCTCCCTACCCCACTTTCCAGCACTATGGAGCCCCCTGACACGGACTTCTTCACTATAAAACCGAGGAGCAGAGAAACGAGAGCATTAATGTGTTTTTCAAAGTTTATTGAAAACCTGGGAGGTATCTTTCAGAGAGTATTGCAGTCATTCATTCAAAAATATCTACTGGACATGAGATTTTTTTCAAAGCAAGCTCTAATGAAATAGGAGTGACCCCTATTCTCCCAGATATAACACAGTATAGGGAATAGAGAAAACTAAACACATAATTATAATAAAGTATTAAGGAGGTTTATAGCAAGAACACCACACCAGGATGGGGGAGGTCAGAGAAAGATTCCTAGAAGCAGTAGCAGCTCACTCAACTCCTGACTACTCAGTACATATTAGCTAGTTGGGGCCTTGGACGCAGTTGACATCAATGCAGGAAAGAGAGTGAGCCACAGTGGCAAATTTGAAATGACAAGGTTTGCATCCCATTTGAAGAATGTAAGAAAGGTCATTGTACATCAACCACAGGAGTGAGAGAAGTTAAAAGCACTGATGGCTGGGAAGGTGGGCAGGGAGCAGGTTATTCAAGAACCACATCAAAAAACTTGGACATTAACCAGAAAAATGGAAGACACTGAATAATGCTCAGATGAGAATAAACATTCTGGCAACAGCATAACAAATGATTTTATGGGAACAAAGTTGGAAACAGCTTAAGAGTTTGCTGAGTACTCTAGGTATGAGAAGTGGTGGATTGGGCAAGGATGGTTGGGAGAAAATTGGAGAGATTCACAATTTCTTTGAAAGAAAAAACACAGAACCTGGTGATGGACAGGATGTAGAATATAAGGAGGTGAGGAACGTTCAAAAATGATGTCTAGGTGTCTGGCTTGGGCAACTGGATAAATCTGCCTATCCTAAACATTTTATATAAATGCAATCATACAATACCTGGTCTTTTGTGAATATCTTCTTTCATTTAGCTTTATGTTTTCAAGGTTCATCCATGTTCTAACATGTATCAATGGTTCATCCTTTTGTATTGACAAATAATATTACACTATGGACAACCACATTTTGTTTATCTTTTCATCAGTAAATGGGTATTTGGATTGTTTCCACTTTGTGACTCTTATGTATAATGCTCCCATAAATCTTTTTGTGAAAGTAGTGTGTGGAAATGTTTTCATTTATCTTGCCATACACATATCAGTCAAATCACTGGGTCATTTGGAATGCTAGGTTAAACATGTAGAGGCCAAAAGGTTGTCCAAAGTGGCTGCACCATTTCACATGTCCATCAGCAATGCAGGACTATTCAAATTTCTCCACATATAGGCCAACATTTGTTGTTGTTGGGTTTTGTCTGTAGCCAGCTTAGTGGGTATTAAATGGTATTTTAATGTAGTTTTGATTTGCATTTCAAAGGTAATTAATGATGTTAACTATACTTCCATGTGCTTATTAGCCATGTGTATATATTCTTTTGGAGAAATGTACATTCAACTTTTTCCCTTTTAAAATCTGAGTTATCTTTTTATTGTGAGTTAAAAGTTTATTTATATATTCTGGATCATAGATCCATCAAAAAATAATTGGCAAATATTTTCTTTAATTTGTAGAGTTTGGTATTTTTTTATATTCTTCATAGTGTTCACTGAAGGAAAAAGTGTTTTTGTAATTTTAATAGAACACAGCTTATATATTTTTTAACTTTTTGCTTATGATTTTGGTTAAGAAAATATTGCCTAACATAGGGCATGAATATTCTCATGTTTTCCTTCAACAGTTTTATAAGTTTAGCACTTACATTTAGGTCTATAATCCATTTTGAGTTATATTATAGATAGAGGATAGATAGACGATAGATAGATATAGAAATCACATATATAATATATCAGACCTTCCTTATCCATTTGTTATCAGTGGATGCTTAGGTTGCCTCCATATCTTGGCTATTGTCAAAAATGCTGCAGTAAACATATATATCTTTTCAAATTAGTGTTTTCATTTTCTTTGGGTAAATACTCAGTAGTGGAATTACTGGATCATATGGCATTTCCACCTTTAGTTTCTAGAGAAACCTCCATACTGCTTTCCACGGTGGCTGCACCAATTTACATTCCCACCAATAATGTACAAGAATTCCTGTTTCTCCACATCCTTATCAACACATGCTACTTTCATCTTTTTACTTTAGCCATTCTGACAGGTGTAAGGTGATATCTCATTGTGGTTTTAATTTGTATTTCCCTGATGATTAGTGATATTGAGAATCTTATATATTTGTAAAAATGTCTATTCAGGTCCTCTGCCCATTTCTTAATCAGACTGGTTTTTGTGTGTGTGTATGTTTGTGTGCGTTGAGTTGTATAAATTCCTTCTACATTTGGGTATTAACCTCTTATCAGATATGTCATTTGTAAATGTATTCTCACATTCAGTAGGTTGCTTTTTTGCTTTGTTAATGGTTTTCTTCACTGTAAAAATACAGAGAACAAACTGATGGTTGCCAGAATGGGGATGCGGAGATGGGGAGATGGGTAAAATGGGTGAATGGGAGAGTGAGATGCAGGTTTCCAGTTATGGAATGAATAAATCTGTGGACAAAAATTGGGGAATGTAATCAATGATACTATAATAGCATTGTATAGTGACAGATGGTAGGTACACTTATGATAAGCATAGCATAACATATAGAAATGTTGAATCACAGTGTTGCACACCTGAAACTAATGTAACACTATGTGTCAACTATACTCAAATAAAAAAAAAAAATTAAATAAAGTAAGTGGGCACCGGGTGGCTCAGTCTGTTGAGCCTCAGACTCTTGATTTTGGCTCAGTCATGATTTTGGGGTCCTAGGATCAAGCCCTGCATTGAGCTCCACACTCAGCTGCAGTCTGTTTCTCCCTCTGCCCCTTCCCCTTGTCATGCACTCTCTCTCTCTCACTCTGTCAAATACATAAAATCTTTTTCAAAATTAAAAATAATTAATTAAATAAATAAAACAATAAAAATAAAGTGCTTGTGGCATCTGGGGATTAATAAAATCATACAGGTTTCCATGATAAACCCTTATCTGGAATCTTCATTTGTATCATGCAAAGATACAAATGTAAGAAATCAGCAGTAACAAAACAAATTTTAAAAAGTCCACAAGCAAGGGGGTGGAGCAAGATGGCGGAGGAGTAGGAGACCTGGATTTCGTCTCCTCTCAGGGATTCAGCTGGATAGGGATCAAACCATTCTGAACACCTACAAACTCAACAGGAGATCGAAGAAAAGAAGAGCAACAACTCTCTCATCAGAAAAGCGACCACTTTCTGGAATGTAGGACGTGCGGAGAAGTGAATCCGAGGCGATATTCGGGAGGATAGACGGCGGGGGAGGGGCCTCCGGCGGCCGCTTCTGGCAAGTGATAGAGCCGCGGAGCACAAAATTGGAACTTTTAGAAGTCGGCTCTGCCGAGGGACGTCACTCTGGTGGCTAAGCGGGGGGTGGAACCCTCCGGGACAGTGTGGTCTCAGGACCCTCGGAGTCACAGAAAGACTGGGGGTGCCTGAGTGTGGTAGAGCTCCCAGGTATCGGAGCAGGGAAGCCGCTGCAGAGGCGGAGCCCAGGCGTGGGCTCCCAGCTCGGGGTTGCCATAAACCGTGATCCGCGGCACAGTCGGGCCACTGCTCCTCCAGAAGGGACCCAACAAGCGGCAGATCCGGGAGACTCACCTTCCTCCCCCGGGAGGAGCGGCATGGGAGCACACCACAGGGATCTGCTGGGTTTGGAGACTCCACCCAGGGTCTGGTGCCAGAGATAGAAACGTGCGGTCACAGGCCGGGCGAGCACGGAGTGCGGCCGGAGACCGGGGAGACGGGAGTGACTGACGGCTTTTCTCTGGGGGCTCACTGAGGAGCGGGGCCCCGAGTTCTCGGCTCCTCCGGGGCAGAGATTGGGAGGCCGCCATTTTCACTCTCCACCTCCAAAGCTGTACAGAAAGCTCACAGGGAACAAAAGCCCCGGAGAGCAAACCCGAGCAGATTACTTAGCCGGGAGGGGGCAAGGGCGGGGCAATTCCGCCTCTGGCAAAGGCATTTGGAAACCACGGCAATAGGCCCCTCCCCCAGAAGATCAGCGAGAACAGCCAGCCAAGACCAAGTTTACCGATCAATGAGAACGGCAGAACTCCAGCGCTAGGGGAATACTGCACATAGAATTCATGGCTTTTTTACCATGATTCTTTAGTCTTTCAAAGTTAATTTTTTTTAACTGTCTTTTTTTCTTTTTGAATTTTTCTTTTTCCCTTTTTCAACCAACATCTTATCGATCCCTTTTTTTAAAAAACATTTTTATTTTTCATTTTTAGAGTCATATTCTATCCCTTCATAGTAGTTACCCGTATTTTTGGCATATATATATAAGTTGTTATCTCTTTAAAATTTTGAGATAGTTTCTTCTAACAGATGAAAATATACCCTAAATCTCTAGTATATGGTTTTTTCTACTCCCCTGCCTGATCACATTCTCCCCCTTTTTTTTTTCTTTTTTCTCTTTTTTTAAATCCTCTTCTTTCTTTTTTCAAACAACTTCTTATCAATTCCTTTTATAAAATTTTTTATATTTTCCATCTTTACAGGCATATTCCATCCCTTCATCATATCAACCCTTATTTTTGTACATATATAAGTTTTTCTTTCTTTAAAATTTTGGGAGGCACTTTCTTCTAAAAGACCAAAATACACCCCAAGTCTAGTGTGTGGCACTGATCTATATACCAGCCTGATCATATTTGATCACATTCTGTTTTTTTCTTGTTGTTGTTGTTTTGTTTTGTTTGTTTTTATCTTTATCTTTTTCTTTTTTCTCTCTTTCCCTTTCTTTTCCCACTGCTTCAGGTCTTTTCTGATTTGTTTAGAGTATATTTTCTGGGGACGTTGTTACTCTGCTAGCATTTTGTTCTCTCATTAATCTATTCTCCTCTGCACAAAATGACAAGACGAAAAAAATCACCCAACAAAAAGAACAAGAGGTAGTACCGACTGCCAGAGACCTACTCAATACAGACATTAGTACAATGTCAGATCTAGAGTTCAGAATCATCACTTTAAAGATACTAGCTGGGCTTGAAAAAAATATGGAAGTTATTAGAGAAACCCTGCCTGGAGAAGTAAAAGAGCTAAAATCTAACCAAGTAGAAATCAAAAAGGCTATTAATGAGGTGCAATCAAAAATGGGGGCGCTAACTGTTAGGATAAATGAGGCAGAAGAGAGAATCAGTAATATAGAAGACCAAATGATGGAAAATAAAGAAGCTGAGAAAAAGAGAGATAAACAACTACTGGATCACGAGGGCAGAATTTGAGAGATAAGCGATACCATAAGATGAAACAACATTAGAATAATTGGGATCTCAGAAGAAGAAGAAAGAGAGAGAGGGGCAGAAGGTATAATGGAGCAAATTATAGCAGAGAACTTCCTTAATTTGGGGAAGGAAACAGGCAAGAAAATCCAGGAAGCACAGAGAACCCCTCTCAAAATCAATAAAAATAGGTCAACACCCCGACATCTCATAGTAAAACTTACGAGTTTCAGAGACAAAGAGAAAATCCTGAAAGCAGCTCGGGAGAAGAGATATGTAACCTACAATGGTAGAAACATTAGATTGGCAACAGACCTATCCACAGAGACCTGGCAGGCCAGAAAGGACTGGCAGGATATATTCAGAGCACTAAATGAGAAAAATATGCAGCCAAGAATACTATATCCAGCTAGGCTGTCATTGAAAATTGAAGGAGAGATAAAAAGCTTCCAGGACAAACAAAAACTAAAGGAATTTGCAAACATGAAACCAGCCCTACAAGAAATATTGAAAGGGGTCCTCTAAGCAAAGAGAGACCCTAAAAGCAACATAGACCAGAAAGGAACACAGACAATATATGGTAACAGTCACATTACAGGCAATACAATGGCACTAAATTCCTATCTTTCAATAGTTACCCTGAATGTAAATGGGCTAAATGCCCCAATCAAAAGACACAGGCTATCAGACTGGATTAAAAAACAAGACCCATCGATATGCTGTCTGCAAGAGACTCATTTTAGAACCAAAGACACCCCCAGATTGAAAGTGAGGGGGTGGAAAACCATTTACCATGCTAATGGACACCAAAAGAAAGCTGAGGTGGCAATCCTTATATCAGACAAATTAGATTTTAAACCAAAGACTGTAATAAGAGATGAGGAAGGACATTATATCCTACTTAAAGGATCTATCCAACAAGAAGATCTAACAATTGTAAATATCTATGCCCCTAACATGGGAGCAGCCAATTAGATAAGGCAATTAATAACAAAAGCAAAGAAACACATCGACAACAATACAATAATAGTGGGGGACTTTAACACCCCCCTCACTGAAATGGACAGATCATCTAAGCAAAAGATCAACAAGGAAATAAAGACTTTAAATGACACACTGGACCAACTGGACTACACAGACATATTCAGAACATTGCATCCCAAAGCAACGGAATACACATTCTTCTCTAGTGCCCATGGAACATTCTCCAGAATAGATCACATCCTAGGTCATAAATCAGGTCTCAACCAGTACCAAAAGATTGGGATCATTCCCTGCCTATTTTCAGACCATAAGGCTTTGAAACTAGAACTCAATCACAAGAGGAAAGTCAGAAAGAACTCAAATACATGGAGGCTAAAGAGCATCCTACTAAAGAATGAATGGGTCAACCAGGAAATTAAAGAAGAATTTAAAAAACTCATGGACCCTGCTCGGCAGGGAGCCTGCTTCTCCCTCTGACCCTCCCCCCTCTCATGTGCTCTCTGTCTCTCTCATTCTCTCTGTCTCAAATAAATAAATAAAAATCTTTAAAAAAATAAATAAATAAAAAAAAAATAAAAATAAAAAACTCATGGAAACCAATGAAAATGAAAACACAACTATTCAAAATCTTTGGGATGCAGCAAAGGCAGTCCTAAGAGGAAAGTATATAGCAATACAAGCCTTTCTCAAGAAACAAGAAAGGTCTCAAGTACACAACCTAACCCTGCACCTAAAGGAGCTGGAGAAAGAACAGCAAATAAAGCCTAAATCCAGCAGAAGAAGAGAAATAATAAAGATCAGAGCAGAAATCAAAGAAATAGAAACTAAAAGAACTGTAGAACAGATCAACGAAGCTAGGAGCTGGTTCTTTGAAAGAATTAACAAGATTGATAAACCCCTCGCCAGACTTATCAAAAAGAAAAGAGAAATGACCCAAATCAACAAAATCATGAATGAAAGAGGAGAGATCACAACCAACACCAAAGAAATACAAACAATTATAAGAACATATTATGAGCAACTCTATGCCAGCAAATTAGATAACCTGGAAGAAATGGATGCATTCCTAGAGATGTATCAACTACCAAAACTGAACCAGGAAGAAATAGAAAACCTGAACAGACCTAAAACCACTAAGGAAATTGAAGCAGTCATCAAAAATCTCCCAAAAAACAAAAGCCCAGGGCCAGATGGCTTCCCAGGGGAATTCTACCTAACATTTCAAGAAGAATTAATACCTATTCTTCTGAAACTGTTCCAAAAAATAGAAATGGAAGGAAAACTTCCAAACTCGTTTTATGAGGCCAGCATTACCTTGATCCCCAAACCAGACAAAGATGCCATCAAAAAGGAGAATTACAGACCTATATCCCTGATGAACATGGATGCAAAAATTCTCACCAAAATACTAGCCAATAGGATCCAACAGTACATTAAAGGGATTATTCACCACGACCAAGTGAGATTTATCCCAGGGCTGCAAGGTTGGTTCAACATCCGCAAATCAATCAATGTGATACAGTACATTAACAAAAGAAAGAACAAGAATCATATGATCCTCTCAATAGATGCCGAAAAAGCTTTTGACAAAGTACAGCATCCTTTCTTGATCAAAACTCTTCAGAGTATAGGCATAGAGGGTACATACCTCAATATCATAATAGCCATCTATGAAAAACCCAGAGAGAATATCATTCTCAATGGGGAAAAACTGACAGCTTTCCCCCTAAGGTCAGGAACGCAGCAGGGATGTCCACTATCACCACTGCTATTCAACATAGTATTGGAAGTCCTAGCCACAGCAATCAGACAACAAAAAGAAATAAAAGGCATCCAAATCGGCAAAGAAGAAGTCAAACTCTCACTCTTTGCAGATGATATGATACTTTATGTGGAAAACCCAAAAGACTCCACCCCAAAACTGCTAGAACTCATACAGGAATTCAGTAAAGTGGCAGGATATAAAATCAATGCACAGAAATCAGTGGCATTCCTATACACCAACAACAAGACAGAAGAAAGAGAAATTAAGGAGTTGATCCCATTTACAATTGCACCCAAAACCATAAGATATCTAGGAATAAATCTAACCAAAGAGACAAAGGATCTGTACTCAGAAAACTATAAAATACTCATGAAAGAAATTGAGGAAGACACAAAGAAATGGAAAAACGTTCCATGCTCATGGATTGGAAGAACAAATATTGTGAAGATGTCCATGCTACCTAGAGCAATCTACACATTCAATGCAATCCCCATCAAAATACCATCCACTTTTTTCAAAGAAATGGGAACAAATCATCCTAAAATTTGTATGGAACCAGAAAAGACCCCGCATAGCCAGAGGAATGTTGAAAAAGAAAAGCAAAGCTGGCGGCATCACAATTCCGGACTTCCAGCTCTATTACAAAGCTGTCATCATCAAGACAGCATGGTACTGGCACAAAAACAGACACATAGATCAATGGAACAGAATAGAGAGCCCAGAAATGGACCCTCAACTCTATGGTCAACTCATCTTTGACAAAGCAGGAAAGAATGTCCAATGGCAAAAAGACAGTCTCTTCAACAAATGGTGTTGGGGAAATTGGATAGCCACATGCAGAAGAATGAAACTGGATCATTTCCTTACACCACACACAAAAATAGACTCCAAATGGTTGAAAGACCTCAATGTGAGACAGGAGTCCATCCAAATCCTAAAGGAGAACACAGGCAGCAACCTCTTTGACCTCAGCCGAAGCAACTTCTTCCTAGAAACATCGCCAAAGGCAAGGGAAGCAAGGGCAAAAATGAACTATTGGGACTTCATCAAGATAAAAAGCTTTTGCAAAGCAAAGGAAACAGTCAACAAAACCAAAAGACAACTGATAGAATGGGAGAAGATATTTGCAAATGACATATCAGATAAAGGGCTAGTATCCAAAATCTATAAAGAACTCATCAAACTCAACACCCAAAGAACAAAGAATCCAATCAAGAAATGGGCAGAAGACATGAACAGACATTTTTCCAAAGAAGACATCCAAATGGCCAACAGACACATGAAAAAGTGCTCAATATCGCTCGGCATCAGGGAAATCCAAATCAAAACCTCAATGAGATACCACCTCACACCAGTCAGAATGGCTAAAATTAACAAGTCAGGAAACGACAGATGTTGGTGGGGATGCAGAGAAAGGGGAACCCTCCTACACTGTTGGTGGGAATGCAAGCTGGTGCAGCCACTCTGGAAAACAGTATGGAGGTTCCTCCAAAAGTTGAAAATAGAGCTACCCTATGATCCAGCAATTGCACTACTGGGTATTTACCCCAAAGATACAAAAGTAGGGATCCGAAAGGGTACGTGCACCCCGATGTTTATAGCAGCAATGTCCACAATAGTCAAACTGTGGAAAGAGCCAAGATGTCCATCGACAGATGAATGGATAAAGAAGATGTGGTATATATATATATATATATATATATATATATATATATACACAATGGAATATTATGCAGCCATCAAAAGAAATGAGATCTTGCCATTTGCAATGACGTGGATGGAACTGGAGGGTATTATGTTGAGCGAAATAAGTCAAACAGAGAAAGACATGTATCATATGACCTCACTGATATGAGGAATTTCTTAATCACAGGAAACAAACTGAGGGTTGCTGGAGTGGGGGGTGGGGTGGGACGGATGAGGTGACTGGGTGATAGACACTGGGGAAGGTATGTGCTCTGGTAAGTGCTGTGAATTGTGCAAGACTGTTGAATCTCAGATTTGTACCTCTGAAACAAATAATGCAATATATGTTAAATAAAAAAAAAAAGAAGAAGAAGAAGAAGGTAGCAGGAGGGGAAGAATGAAGTGGGGGAAATCGGAGGGGTAGACGAACCATGAGAGACGATGGACTCTGAAAAACAAACTGAGGGTTCTAGAGGGGAGAGGGGTGGGAGGATGGGTTAGCCTGGTAGTGGGTATTGAGGAGGGCACATTCTGCATGGAGCACTGAGTGTTATGCACAAACAATGAATCATGGAACACTACATCTAAAACTAATGATGTAATGTATGGGGATTAACATAAGAATAAAACAAAACAAAACAAAACAAAAAAGTCCACAAGCAGCAGGTATATCTTTATAAACATAAACAACGCTAAAAAAAAAAAAAAAGAAAGAGAAAAAAGAAAGCCAGGTTTAAAAGAACTGAGATAAATTGGCCTTAAGTGTGAGATTTTATGTTCATCTGGCCAGTAGTTAAGCTGTGCTTCCTGTTAGAGCTGTTAGTGTCAGTGGCTTAAATTTCCTGTGGTGTCTTGTTTTTCTCTCCCCTGTGGTCTCTGGATTTCCCTAAAACCTAAATAAAATCAGACACGCAGTTCTTTCGGTTGTATTCCTGTTATTATACAGGAGCCCTACTGGTGTGGTGGTAAGGTGTGGGGGTAGAAGTAGTGTTCTTTAGATTTATGATTTAATGTCAGTCTTTCGGTGAGCCTGTGGCCCTGGGCTGAGTGACCTGCACAGTGAGTCTTTTTATATTTCCCCCACCCCTCAAGTAGAAACAAAGGCTAAAGGGGGCTGGAGTTGGGAATTTCCCTTCCCTCAAGTCAGTAAGTCTCTGTTAAAGCCCTAGTCTGTAGTAGAACTCTTTCCCTTGAAGGCAGGTCTTAAGAACATAATTTTCTGGGCATATTTCAAAACGGCTACTTTTCCCTTCCTTTGCTAGCAGCACGAGGACATTTTTTCTCATCTAGTAGGGATCCTCAAGGTAAAAGTCACAAAAACATTGGGGTTGGGGGTCTTACAAAGCTGAACCCCTTTGGAATTTTTAACTCGCAACGATCCACACTGATCCCCCAGTAATCCATTAATCATAATTTAAATTTTCCTACCCAGTACTAATTCCAACAGAGGTTACTGTTCCTGGTCTTCTGCTGTGGTAAGCTGTGATTATCTGTATCTGCCTATCTGTCTCTCCAATCTAGAGGGCACTGTTTTGTTTTGTGACCTCAGTTCTCTGATGGGTAAAAATAGTTGTTGATTTTTAATTTATTCAATTATTTTTTTCTCCTGAGAATGGAAGTAATGATTTCCAAGCTCCTTACTTGCCAAAGCAGAAACCAGAAGTCAATTGTATTCATTTTTATTTATTTTTTCTTACTGTTCCTCATATAAGTAATCTCAGTTAATGCATCTTGAAATTCACTGATTGTTTCTGCTGCCAACACAAATCTGCTCTTTAACCTCACTAGCCAATTTTTTATTTAAGTTATTCCACTTTTCATCTCTAGAATACCTATTAGGTTCTTTAGAAATAATTTTTATCTTTTTTTTATAATTTCTGTTGGTGAGACATCATTCTCATACTTTCCTTTAATTCGTCAGATATAATATCCTTAAGATTTCTAAAATATATTTATAATTGCTGATTTAAAGGCTTCACTCAATAATTCTATCTGCACTTCCTCAGGAATAGTTTCTATTGACTGATTTTCTTCCTGGTATTGGGTTTTTGGGCTGTTTCTTATATGTCTCATAATTTTTGGTGAAAATTGAACATTTAAAATAATATAATATGGCAACTGTCTAAACTAATACCCCGTATCTTCAAGATTTGTTGTTTCTGGAATACGTGGGTGGCTCAGTCGGTTAAGCGTCTGCCTTCGGCTCAGGTCATGATCCCGGGGTCCTGGAATCGAGCCTCACATTGGGCTCTCTGCTCAGTGGGGAGCCTATTTTTCCCTCTCCCTCTGCCTACCCTCCCCCTACTTGTGCACACACACTCTTTCTCTCTCTATGACAAATAAATAAATAAAATCTTAAAAAAAAAAAAAAAGATTTGTTGTTTTTGTTTGCTGCTGTTATTGTTTTGTTGTTTCTCTGGACACTCCTAGACTAATTATGTAACATCTGTATTCTTTGTTGTGTGTGGCCACTTAATTCTCAGCTCAGTGCATGTGTTTGTGTTTGTGTGCATATGCACACATGTTTGTGTTGTGGCATGCTTCCAATGTTATGGCAGTTTAAAACTCTCTCATAGCCTTCACTTTCTGCTTGTGGAGAGCCTCAGAGTCAGTCAAAGATGAGAGAATGGGGTCTTCTCGGTCTTTCCTGGGCATATGCCCAGCCTTGATGATGCAGATAGTATTCTAGATCTCCAGGAATATATTGGAGCTTTTCAAAGCCCTGTATAGACATCTTATTTCCCAAATTTCCTTTTTAAGTTTTTTGACCAGCCTCTTGTTTGCCCCATTGGTACTGCTGGCATGGAGAGTTACAATGTTAAACAAATGTCATTGATTGCTTTCAACAAACACCCTGGGAAAAAGGCTTTTTACTGTGCAAATTCTGAGTCAGATCAAATAAAACTAGATCCTGTAAAAAGGAATTTTCCAGGGAGCTATCAGACAAATCAAGTACTGACAGTTTTCTGTGGATGGAGTTTCCTTAGGAATCTGTTGTCCTCCCTTCTAGTGGTAGCTATGCTGCGAATTTTCACATCTACTGTGGTTGCGAGGCTGCTGGTCTTCCAGGATTGCATGGAAGTTGAGATAAAAAATGAAAATACAGCAAGTTAACATGCAGAAAGGTCACAGCTTTTGATGAGAGTCAATCATTTTATTGGAATGTTATAAGCCACTGATTAATGTCCAGACTTTTGGAAAGTTAATTTTGACAATTTTTGCCAGTGCTCTCCTGTTCTTTTTGAGGGGTCCTTCCTTTTATGAGGACATGGATTTCGAGGGGTCCTTACTTTGCCATTTAGAATGGCATATTTTTAAATTTTTTAATTTATATTCTATATATATAGATTCTCTATTTTATTTATATTTATATTATACATTGCATTTGATATTAAATCTAATATATTTATATTATATATTGTATACATTTACTATTTAATGTAAGTCAAATAATATATTTTTATATATTTATATTTTATACTAATTATATATCTATATATTCTATACCTATTTACATACATATATACTTTATATATTTATGCATATATTTTTCTCATATGTGTATATAAAGAATATAACTACTTGTATAGACTAAACACATGTAAAAATTACCAGGGCTGTGTAACTGTGTAACTTCTGAGAAAACTTTCCTGAAATCCACAGATAAAATTAGTCATTCCAGTTTCTGTGACCCACTGTGTTATGTAAATACTTCTCTTGCAGGGCTTGAGTTATTTTGTGTTATATATGTTTCTGTCTGGTTATTTTCTCTGTCTTTAAACTGTAAACTTGTTGAGAACAGGACCTTGCCTTATCTTTGTACGTTCACAGCACAACACATAAGGAAAGAAATAGATATTCAATGAATAGTGACTGAACACTGATTACTCTTTGGAAAATACTTCCCACCCCTAATGTATCTTCTCAAGACCAACTTATAGTTTTTTGTATCTTCAAACTTTACAATTACTTATAAATCTACATTATTTTGAAACAGGAAAAGGAATTCTTGAGACTTGGGCAAACTTTGGGGATGAAAAGGTAAATCAGAAATCAGTTCTTTCACTCAAGAAAACTGTATGTTTTTCTAAAGTCAATAAGGCACATTATAAATAATGGCAGTTCCAGTTAGAAAGTAGCAGGGGGCAATGAAAAGTAAAATATTAAAAACACAAAAGAAATCCACACACACACAACACAGAGAGAGACTCAGGAAAATCATCCATGCATTCATTCATTTTACAAATGCTAAAGCTTTATTGATTCATGTGACAGAGCTCTTGCCTTCAAGAAGCTTAAATGGCACACTGTGAGAATCAGACACCAGACAGCTATGATGTAAAGAATAAGTAAAAGATAGACAGATAAATGATAGATAGATAGATGATAGATAGATAGATAGATAGATAGATAGATAATTTATAGATAGATAAAATAAAAAATAAGTAAATAGAAATGCAAGTTAGTGCTTGAAAGCAAAATGTAGTTGGCAATATCACCATTTATAACAATGTTAAACTAATTTTAAGTCAAAAATAAAATATTAAGGTCAAAAAGTCAATATTAAGGTAAAAAAAAAAAGCAAGTTTATTATATCGCCAGTGTTCACCTAATTCATGTTGAAGAGTATGAGGCATATGTTACAAAAATAAAACTAATGAATTGCTAATGAATAAAAAAACTAATATCACCATTTTCATTTAATATTTGCTTTAAAAAAAAAGATTTATTTATTTATTTTAGAGACAGAGAGGATGAGGGGAAGAGGGGCAGAGAGAGAGAATTTCGAGTAGACTCCCAGCTGAGCATGGAGCCTGACAAGGGGCTCCATCTCACAACCCTGAGATCATGACCTAAACCAAAACCAAGAGTTGGACACTCAACTGACTGAGCCACCCAGGTGCCCTGCTTTTTTTTTTTTTTTTTAATAAGGAGTTGACACTCTTTGTACTTTATGATAAATGTAATGTTGAAATAAGCTACACTTAAAAAAATCTATTTAAATAAATCACTATTTTAAAAGGAGAAAAGACAATAAACAGAATATACTAAAACAAATGAGCACATTTGGAGGTGAGACTTAATAAATCAGGTCCAGGCAATGCTGCACACAAAGACTGCAGATTCTCCTCCTGTTCTGTGGTTCCCTACACTGCCAGTAATAGTAGACTCAATAGGAAGTCAGCTCATTTCATGTGTGCAACTATTTAACTCTGAATCCTGTGCATTTCACCTGTTCGCTGAGTTTGGTCTCTTACTGTAATTATCTTCAAAGTTTCAAATTTTCCTTTATCCCAATACTTTTAGAACTATTTTAACCCCTCAGTTTAGAGTAGGATAAACTAAAATTCAGAGAAGTTTAAAAATTTGCTTGAAACTTCTTAGCTGGCTGACTGAAGGAAATTGTTCTATCAGATAAATAAAACAATGTATCTGTAATACCCTTACTTATGAATGCCAACATTAAAGCTATTTTACTTATATTTTATTATGATTATTAGGGTGATTTATTGTTTCCTGTGTGCCAAGTTCTGAAATAAATCCATTACATGGGCTTTCTCATTTAATCCTCTAATCAGTGTTTTAAAATGGGTAATATTATCCAATTTTAAAGCAGAAGAAACTAAGACTCTGATCCTTAATTCTTAAATAAAAACCCAGGGTTATCAAATGTGCCTGATTTAATTTTTAAGAAATAATAATACCAGCCACCTGTCAATGCAGATTCCTTGCCTAGAATCTTTAAGGTGTGGGGAATGTTTATTTCAACATATGCTTCCCAAGGTCATTATCACAGACAAGTGCAGGAAACACTAGATAAGCTTTGATGTCACCACTTCTTTGAGGGAGAAGAGTGGGAGAAAATTTTGTGTTTAGCTTATTAGAAAACATTAAAGAAATGATAGTTACTTGGTTAAAATCAGGAATAAAAGTTTTCCTAAAATGCCAATTATTTCTCCTATCAATTTGCCACAAGAAACATACTTTAACTATTCTGGTCATGTGAGAGCTTTTTATGATTTCCTAGTATCTTTTTTTTAATATTTATTTATCTTAGAGAGAGAGAGAGATTGAGAATGAGTAGGAGGGGCAGGGGGAGAGGGAGAGAATCTCAAGCAGACTTTGTTCTGAGCCCAGAACCTGACTTGGGGCTCGACCCCACGACCCTAAGATCATGACCTGAGTTGAAACCCAGAGTTGGACTCTTAACTGACTGCACCACCCAGGTGCCCCTGACTTCCTAATATCTTTTAATTTGGAATCTTTCTTAGGGTCTAAACTTTATCTCTCATATTGTACATAAAGCCACTTTTTTTAACAAAAATTTTTAAACTCATAATTTTAAAGTGGCTCTGTGTATAGATAATATTTACAGTTCTATGCTGAACTCAAAATTATATTTCTTTCAGCCTTTTGTTATGTATTCTAGCAAAATCTTATACTCCTAAGACCTAGAATGTGAGTAAAAAAACCTAGAATTATGACACTCAGAAATAAATCATTTATCCTCATGAAATAAATGACACTTAAAATTTGGGAGGAGAAGTTTACTAGAACAAAATTAATATGAATAAATAATAAAAAATATTATAATAAAGCTAATAAAATTTGATTATAAAGAAGCAGCAACTTCCACTAGGTAAAGCAGAAGCTATAACACATCAAAAGATTAGACATGTAGTAAAATTGAAAATGACACAAAAATTGAACAACCAGCATTTGTGGCAGTAAGGTATCATTTATTTTGTTTAAATTAACAAGCATATACAAAAATCAAAGAAATGCTGAGAGCATTCATCTCCAATCTCTATGTGGAAATAAGATTGCTTTTTTTTAGATTTATTTAATTGAATTCAGTTTAATCAATGATTACTCTTGGCCCAAATCTTAGAGGCTTTATATTCATTTTAGAATGAAGTTGGCTATGATTACAGATTTCAGAACATTTTGAAAGGAGGTGAATTAACTTCCCGTTTGATGAGTGAAGAGAAGTTAAGTATCAGAGAAAGAATGGAGTATCTTGGTGACTGCCCTTCAAAAACTGTGAGCCTGCAGCTATAAGGTAATTTTCAAAAAGAATACCAGATGGATAGGCAGAAATAAGGATACAGCAGAGAAATGGGAAAACAGACTGAAGAGGGACAGCACTCGTAATAACAGAACCAAGAGCCTGAGGGGAGCACGGGTGGCTCCGTCGGTTAAGCGTCTGACTCTGGATTTCCGCTCAGGTAATGATGTCAGGGTCATGAGATTGAGCCCCCAGTCTGGCCCCATGCTGGGTGTGGAGTCTGCTTAAGATCCTCTCTCCCCCTCTGCCCTCCCCCATTCTCTCTTGTGTGTGCGTGCACTCTCTCTCTCTCTCAAAAAAAAGAAAAAAAAAAAAAGAGAGAGAGAGAGAGAGTCAAGCGCTTAAGAGTATAACAGCTCTTGGAAATACTCTAATTTAGGGGTCCGAAAACTCTAGTCCTGGCACCAAATCCAGTCTGTCACTTCTTTTTTCTGGTCCCTGAGCTGAGAATGATTTTTATACTGCAAAGATTGAAGAAAGTAAGAAAAAAAAGAATGTTTTATAAAAAGGGAAAATTACATGAAATTAAAGTTTCAGTGTTCATAAACACTGTCTTCTTGGATCATGTATGGTCTACGACTGCTTCCTTGCAAAAACAGCAGGCCGTTTGGGTGGTTGCAACTGCTTTCACACAGGCCCTCAAAGCCTAAACTTTTCCCATCTGGTACTTTACTGAAAAATTTGCTAACCAGTGATCTAGTTGAACTTTTCTTCCCAAAATGAAGAAGTTTTCAGAGCTTTGGTCACCTGTCCGTGGTCCTGCAAATTGTTCACAGCAGAACTTAGAATCTGGGCTCAGCTATCCTGACTGCCTGTGAGATCTTTCCACTATGTGCCACTCCTGCCCTACATCTCTTTTCTCTTACTAGAATCACAAACCTAGAGTGACAGACGTTTGAAAATTACCCAATATTTATCCTACTCTATGCCAGTCACTTTCTGAGGTAAGTTATCTATTCGATTCTTACAACATGTAGACTTGGCCCCTCAGTCTGGCTGCCTATCTATCATTTATCTATCTATCTATCATCTATCTATCTATCTTCTATCATCTATCAACCACCATCTTTCATCTTTCTGTACAGCTGTCACATTTCCATATAAGCCAACAAAATGCTCTTACAATTTAGACACTCTTCCAAGTACTTTGTAAATCTCATCTTATTCAGTTCACTGAACAACTGGGAAAAAAAAAAAATTTGTAACCACATAGCCAATTGTTAAGTCCTTGTATCTAGATCTTGAAATAAGAACATTTTCTCTCCTTGCCCAGGACAAAAGTTTACAATGCCTAATTCGATGACACAACTTGTTAGTTCACTTAAAAATTTTTGATACATCAGTTTATAGGTATGATTTTCACAGAGGGATCAAGAAGAAACCCAAAGCCACACTCTAGATCTCTATATAAACCTATAGTTCTCAACCTACAGTGCATTTCAGATTAATTTTCAGAGCTACTAAGAAGTCGAGTTCCTGGCTGCATGCCACAGAATCTCTGAATCAGGACCCCTCAGTGAAGTCACGATATGGAATGTTCAAAGCAATGATGACATTCCTATACCAGAAAGAGAATGGTCTGTTTCTGATCTCTTTCCACCATTAAAGAACAGTAATGTCCTAACTGCATATAATTTTATTATTTTTGTTTTGTTTTGTTTTCAAACCAGGTTGAATTTTGATAAACAGTAAAGGATTTAAATGACACTTAGGATTTATAACTGGCATATCCAACAAACAGCACTTATGATTCCCTCTAAAATGTATTAGAAAATTCCTCCTCTGCTCTTGGATAAAGATATTGGCAATATCATGACTTACTTGATAATTCCTAGTTAAAAATTCTATGGTCACTTGAACTTAGAAACACATTTTCAATTTAGTGATTAAATATGTCTGACTCTATGTTATATTAGAAGCAATGAAATTCCTTTAAACTTGTATCTTCTTTTATCCCCAGTTGGATGTTCTGTGAGCTGCCTTCTGGAGGCACAGAAGGAGATACGGTCTTTCTCTTCTTTCACTTGCCCCAAGGTTGCAAACGGTGATTTTTAAAAAAATATTTTCGGGGCGCCTGGGTGGCTCAGTTGGTTAAGCGACTGCCTTCGGCTCAGGTCATGATCCTGGAGTCCCTGGATCGAGTCCCGCATCGGGCTCCCTGCCAAGCTTGGCAGGGAATCTGCTTCTCCCTCTGACCCTCCCCCCTCTCATGTGCTCTCTCTCATTCTCTCTCTCTCAAATAAATAAATAAAAATCTTTAAAAAAAAATATTTTCAGTGTTAGTTGGGAAAAGCAGTGTGCAGGCACATGGTAGAAGGATGGTAAAGTTCTTTTGTGGCTGGTTGTCACAAGATGATTTATCATTTCATAAACTTGAGAAATGTTTGAAGTTTATACATTTTCCAGTGGTTCTTCAAAGAGCCTCACTAAGAACATCTCCCTGGACTTACTTTAATGTGGGTAATGTATTTTCTTCAGGATTTTCCCCCAGGATGCTGGCCATGTTGTTGTTTGTGGGGAAAGGGGTGGTTGAATGTGTGTGTGTGTGTGTGTGTGTGTGTGTGTGAGAATATCTCCCCAAGTTGTAGTCTTATCTGTCTAAAAGAAGCACTCCCTAACACACTGGGAGTGTATTTTCTCCCAAGGCATTGCTAATTCTGCCAATGAAGCAAAAACCATCCAATGTCTCACAGATTGTCTGGGCATGAGTCAAACACCTGTCCACCATGATCCTTTAATTGTGGGGACACATAGTCAGCTCTAGAACTGGTTCTGTTGAGACTACTCACACTAGCTTGAGGGTAAAGGAACTCACAGTTCACTCCAGCAGCTCTGTCCACAGATATCCATTGCACAAACTATTTTGTTAATCAGACTGCTTTTATATGCTCAATGTAAGTAAGGTGTACCAGGAATAGTTTCCAGTTATTTCTTTTTAAAATTTTCATCTTGGCCACGTTGGTATACCATATATATTATATATTTGTGCTTTAGTCAAAAATTCTAATTTAACTTCCCACTACATAAGAAATAATTTTAGAAGCCTGTGGAGTGTCTATAAATGGACACTATCTATTAAGATCATTCATTCATTGTGCTTATAAAAATTCAGATTCCTGGCTTCACTCCAGACTTGCTAATATAGTATCTCTGCTGATAATGCAACATTTATATTTTAACAAGCTCTTCCTAAATGATTATTTTGCATATTAACATTTGAGAAAGTGCAAAAAATTGTGATATATTTATTATTTTAGAGTAGGAGGAAAGAAAATAATGAGGGAGGAGAAGAAGAAGAAGAAAATAAATGAAGCTAGAGCCAGTTATCTTTAGGGCATAAAGATTATTTTAAAATCAAAATATTGAATAATGAGCTATTCTTTTATGAATCAATGGTTAATACATAGGTGGTCACAAACCAAAGACTTTACATTGCATTAATTTCTAAACAGAAAATTATTGGTGTAACAATATGAAAACTTTACATGAACATATGAATCTCAAAATGTGTGTTTTCAAAAATTACATAATATCTGAAAATGAAATTACTGGTTAACTTTAAAGATAGTTCAAATTGCTTAGATACCAATAAATTAAGAGTAAAAATAATAGAAACCTTAAAGATAGAAACAGTAAGACCTTATATTATATTAGGACTGGAGAAGGGGGATTTCAGCCTTGAATTTTAACCACAATAATAAAGGCCAGTAAATTTAAAATGCAGACATATTTAATTTGGGTGAATCTTCAAAATAAGTACATATTAACCATCATAATTTCATTTCTATAAGATTTTTGTTTTAATTTATCCCTAAATTATTGTAATTGGGATATGTAGTAAAAAAAAGACACATTTCTAATAGCAATGGTAATAAAATTTTCTCATTTCTTAATCCTGATGTATTCATATCTTCAGTTCTTTTGTTTTTTTCCTTCAGTTCTTTTAGAATATAAAATATGGCCCCACAAAAGTGACAGAGAAATTAAATTATTATTATTAATCCTATAAATAATGAAGCTTTAGTATGACTTTTTATTCTGTAAAACCCAGTTATTAGTTGAAATTACAGGGGTCCTCAGTTAAGTGATGAAATGTCACATATCAGGGAAATTATATTTTGTCACAGGAAGCTAAGAACTGACGCTAGGGAGGGCTTCTTTCAGATAAAAAGTATCATCAGGTTCAGGAATTTTCATTCTTTCTTAAAAAAATTTAAAATGTATCTAATTAATTCAAGCATTGAGTCAGTTACAGGACTTTTTTTCTAAGAAAGCTTCAAGTAGTGTTTTGTAAATTTTGGTAAATATGAATCTCTTACATACAGCCTTCCAACATTAATCCCAGTTCTGCAGTCCTAAAATACCTAGGGAACTGATCTTTTTGAGCTTTCAACCTAGCCCAGTGAAAATATCCATTAATTAAATCATCACACAAAGAACATTATGACTGATGTGGTGATAGAAAGGTGTAGCATGCTATAGTAATAAATATCAGAAAGATCTGAACTTGTTTAGAAATGAAGGCAACTCTTCTAATGAGGTATGATTTAAGCAAAGGCCTGAAGGCTAAACAAAGCAATAAAGGGAAGAAGAACTATTTAGAGCATGTACAGAGGTGCAGAGGCTAAGAACATGGCAGCTTGAAAATACTGGCAGAATTGGATTTGAAGCATAGTAGGTAAGAAAAACAGAAATAAGAGAAAATGGAAAGTTAATGAACCCAAACATGGAAAACCATGAGTATTGCTAGTTTGCCAGGGCTTCCATAACAAAGTACAGACTGGCTGACTTAATTTTCTCACAGCTCTGGAGGCTAGAAGTCCAAGGTCACGGTGTGGACAGAGTTGGTTTCTTCTGAGGCCTCTCTCTGGCTTGCACATGGCCACTTTCTTGCTGTGTCCTCACATGGTCTTCCCTCTGTGTGTGCACATGGATGATGTCTCTGTCTCCTAATTCCTCTTCTTATGAAGACTCTACTAATATTGAATTAGGGCCCACCCTAATCACCTCGTTTTAACCTAATCAACTCTTTAGAGGACCTACTCCAAATGCAGTCACATCTGAGGTAGGAAGAGTCAGGGCTTGAACATACGAATTTTGTGGGGACAGGATTCAGCCCATAACACCATAAGTGGGTGTTTGCACTATAACAAATGGAAAATGGGCACCACTTCAACATGCCATATGAATACCAGTTTGAAAGGAGTAAGATCTGTGGCCTGTTAGCATTGTCCAGGGGAAAGACAGTTGGGGGAGGCGTGGTTAGAGTGGTGACCTGGGAGTGGCAAGATGGGAACAGATCAGTGAGAGAGTTCGGGGGTAAATTATATTTAATTGTTGTTTTCATAATCAAAGCAAAGAAAATTGATTAGAGAAATTATCTCATGTATAAATGCTGATAACAGAAAACTAGGAGGAAAGAAAAAACTGAAAATAAAGGACAAGGTAGACTTTCAAAAGTGGGACATTGATAAGGCAAGATCTAGCTTCAGCTAGCAAGTTGACAAGCTCACCTGTTAGGAGCAAAAGCCCCTCCTGCAGGAAGAAGTGGTGTCTGATATTTTTGCGATGTACTTAGGCAAACTCATTAGGTAGAAAAATCAACTCATATTGTCTAGATAACAAAAATTATCAAATCCTAAATCCAGGAATTAATCCTATAGCAAACAGGTATGAATCAAAAAAGGAAGCTGTAACTTTTCAACTGGCACATAAATATGGCTCCACAGTCCCCTACCTTTCCTGAGGCTGAATAAAAGAAGGTATAAATTATAAAAGAAATATAAATGTTTTAAAATGCAATAATGATTTAAAAGGAAAAAGTACTTCTTGACATTAAAGCCTCTACTGAGCTCAATCCCTTTTAATCCCAAATCAATGTCTGTTTTTCACATTGAATACAATTCTCATTCCTCTTATCTCTCCAGCTTCACAGTGACTTACTGATTTATTTACCTGCACCTAGAAACCTTGAGTTTTGAAGGTCACTGTTTAACATTAAATTTTAAAACGTTTAAAAGCCGTTAGTAATATTCTTTTGTTAATGCATTACATAGGTGTTATTAGGAAAACTTTCAAAAGTTTATAGAATTAGGGCGCCTGGGTGGCTCAGTTGGTTAAGCGGCTGCCTTCGGCTCAGGTCATGATCCTGGAGTCCCGGGATCGAGTCCCGCATCGGGCTCCCTGCTCGGCAGGGAGTCTGCTTCTCCCTCTGACCCTCCCCCCTCTTGTGCTCTCTTTCATTCTCTCTCTCGAATAAATAAATAAAATCTTCAAAAAAAAAAGTTTATAGAATTAGAACAGTGTAGTGACCCAGCCTGTACACGCAATTCACTTCCAACAGCCGTCAATATTTGGCTACTAGTTCTATCTTCCCCCCACCTTTATTTTTTGCTGAATTTTAAAACAATTGTTTATACCATTTTATTTCAACTGTCAATATCTCTGTTGTCATGTCTAACATTTAGAACATTTTAAACAACAAAAAAATGCCATGAAAATACCTAATAAAATTAGTGAGAACTGCTTAATATCATCTAATACCCAATTCCTTTTGAAATTTTCCCTGAAAGTCTCATAGATTTTACTGTTTTGTTTAATTCAAGGTCTGTAAAAGGTCCACATGTTGCGTTCATTTGCTTTGTCTCTTAAATCTCTTTTGTTCATAACTTTCTTCTCATTTTCTCCCATGCCATTAGTTGAAGAAATAGCATTGCTTGTCCTGCAGAATATCTAATAATCTGTTTCCTTGATTGCTTCCTTACAAATACTGAATAATCCCTGGCTGAGCTTAATCTTACTCAGAAGAACAAATCTCTCTTCTTGGATAAATGTTAAATGTTATAAGTTAAATGCATTCCAAGTGACCACTAACAAATTAAGATTTATAGTGTAATTAAACTATACCAATCATAAATGCTTAATATGTAAGACAATGAATATGTATTAAAAAATGCTACAATAAGTTTCATGGCAAAAAAGATGTGTGTGTCCCATTTATTTCTAATGATATTTGACAAAGACCAAAGATTTAACAAAACCAAAGAAGTAACGTTACACTCAATGTTTGGTGCAAAAGATCTAGTCTATTTCTGAGTTGAAAGGTGAAGCACACTATCCGTCTCAAGCAAGGCTGAAACATGAGTGTTCATAGTCCACAACCCCACAAGAAGCATAAGCAGACTCCTGGTGCTTGTTTAGAACTGTGATAAAAACACCTCCTGTCCTTAGCTTGCCTTTCTGCTTCGCTGTTTTAAAGGCCAAACAAGTCCTTGACTCAAAATGGCTCATCTTATTTCTCATTTTGGAAACTCAAGTGTGTTTTCCAAGAATCAATGTGCACTGCCCCCATGGACAATCCTTGGGTACACAGACATCTGGCCCTCCCATATACTGTGGCTCAGTCCATGGCCATGGAAATGTCTCTGCCTTGCAAGATACCATGGGCAAAGGTCATCTCCACCTTCACCACTAACATTTCGGTTAACAAAAGCAAGTCTGGTATCTTTTGAATCATGACTTATGGGTCTAGGATTTAGGTTTATGGCATGCATATTACCAGAAAAAATAAAACATGAATGTGATCAATTTAACATAAAACAAAAAGAGAAAAACTAGATAATTCACATCTATTAAAGCAGTCCATTGAATTAAATAATAAGAGGTAATAGGGAACATATTCAATAGACCAAAAAAAAAAATAATTAATTAGAGAGATGTATGAGGAAAGATGAAAAGAATGATAAAATGGCTCATCCACATTAGATCTAGATAAAAGGGATCAGATAAAAAAAAAATCCCAATTAGAGGGCTTAACTTGTCCTAATACTTACTTTAGATAAGGAAATGGCCTGGTAATTAAACTGAATTTTTATTCCAAGAGTTTATCAGATACAGGAGGTTACTTGGATAAATGCAGGGAACTGTTGTGGCCATTCTAAGCAAATGGCACCCACTTCTTATTAAATCTCTCTCTATCCCATTTCACAAAAAGTAATGGGACGTCCTGTTGCAAGCACAGTTATTTCCTCAGGTCCCACTGGAACACACTGCACCATGGATGAACAGCTTATATGCAGTCTAAAAGGGTGAGGATCAGCCGATTTGTTAGTCAGGAGACAAACACTTGAGTAACCAAAACTGAATCTAGAGAAACACACACTTTCCTACAGGGTGTGGGCCAAGGAGAGTGTCCACAGTGTCTGGGGGTATTATTTTGTCATAACGATGTCAAATAAGTGATTAGCACTGTCTAATGGGTTGAGCCCACTCACATGTGGCAGCCACTTCCTCCTGGGCTGTATTTAAACTCTTTAGATTCTACCCTCCCCATCCATCTTCTTATCCTTGCGTTTTTCTTAGCAGTGAGTTCTTGCCAGTCAGGAGCAAAGTTTGCAACTGAATGTCATGGCCATAAAAAACAAAACTACAATTCACACTACCAGAACATTGAACAGAAAATACATTAAAATTATAGGCTATACTCGGGCGCCTGGGTGGCTCAGATGGTTAAGCGTCTGCCTTCAGCTCAGGTCATGATCCCGGGGTCCTGGGATCCAGTCCCGCATCGGGCTCCCTGCTCAGTGCAGAGCCTGCTTCTCCTTCTCCTTCTGCCATTCCCTCTGCTTGTGCCCTTCTATCTCTCTGTCAAATAAATAAATAAAATCTTTAAAAATATATATATATATTAAAAAAAAATTATAGGCTACACTCATTGAGTTGAGTATTTTTTTAAGCCAATATTTTTTCCTTATCGCTACAGCCAATTTTAAGAGAAGAAATGGAAAGAAAGAAAATATTAGAATATATAGATAATCACAAAAAGCAACTTGAATTAATGTGCAGTCACTTCAGTCTCTCTTCTGCCATAGCTCTGACAAAATTTGCTGACTAGATGGTCTTAAATTTAGTGTCTGTTTTCTTCAGGCATTTAGTTAAAAAAAAAATAAAAAGCAAAACTTAAATAACCAAGAATCAAGCAGCAGGATGGAAATGAGGAAAATAGATCAAGACTAGTTAACCTATAAATGAGGTAATTTCCCATTAAATAAATATGCATTTATACTTCATCTTCCTGTTAACACTAAAATACCAGTCTGGGAAAAAGTAGCTATAAATAATCTTTTATGTTAATCCTTTCTTTTATTCATCATAACTTTATAAAAATTAATTCAATGATATTCTTTAAGTATCGGTGGTCATTATATTTGTTTCTTTAGAATTCTTTCTTTTAGAACTTTTATTTGGGACTTAGATGAGGACTTCAAGTTAAGGCTAATATATACATTTTTTACCTTTGACACAAAATTGGAGGAATAGCAAATTCATTGAAGGGAAAATTATCCATGTGGACTGGCATGAGGCCTACATAACAGGAATGCATTTAACAGGTATCATGGTAAGTGGTTCTACGAGTCCCTAAACCTTAATGCACAGGAGGGCTAGAAAGAAGAGTAACAGAGTTGCACATGGAAGAATATGGGTTATAGTCAGCTGCAATTCTAGGTCCACACTGTGATGTGGCCAGTGTGCTGATGTGATTATGGGTTATACAAAGAGAACTCCTGCAGCCAGAACAGGACACTTGGAAGAACCCATTCTACAGCACAGGTCCGGGATTAGTCCACCTCACCTCCAGATGGTCTATTTTAAGAAGTATGTGGGGACTATAAATAAGCCTAAGGAGCAGATGGGAAGGAGGGTATAAATTGAAGAGTCTGTGTTTTCAGTCTGAACAGGTGAAAGCAAGGGGGCAAGCTAGTAGTAACTATCAAACACTGAAGGCTCAGCACATG
Source organism: Neomonachus schauinslandi (assembly GCF_002201575.2). Classification (NCBI taxonomy): domain Eukaryota; kingdom Metazoa; phylum Chordata; class Mammalia; order Carnivora; family Phocidae; genus Neomonachus; species Neomonachus schauinslandi. The sequence goes on along the minus strand of NC_058406.1, from coordinate 108,574,083 downwards.
GAAAATTGATAAGGCTATTTCTATAGGAATCCATAAGAAAGAATGAGGCCCCAAGGCAGAAGTTCCAGGAAGATAGATTGAAGTTCCAGTATAGGGGTTTCAGTGATTAAATTAAAGCCAAGTGCCATGGGTTTTCATCCTCTTGGGCGAGGATGGGTGTCTTATCAAATGGGATTCAAATGTCACATGAAAGCTTGAGTTAGATGACCATAAAATCCCTTTCAACCCTAAATTTGGTAATTCTTTTTTTTTTTAATTTTATTTATTTATTTGACAGAGAGAGAGACAGAGTGAGAGAGGGAACACAAGCAGCAGGAGAGGGAGAGGGAGAAGCAGGCCCCCCCGCGGAGCAGGGAGCCGGATGCGGGGCTCGATCCCAGGACCCTGGGATCATGACCTGAGCTGAAGGCAGCTGCTTAACAACTGAGCCACCCAGGCACCCCCTAAATTTGGTAATTCTTTTATCAGTTTCTAAAGGATGACGATTATTATTATAATAACTATAGCTCATACTTATTGCTATTTTATGTGAATTTACCTATTTTTCTCAAAACAACTCCCAGAAAAGGGATCTTAAGTTTAGTACCTACCCAATGTTGATAACTTCATAAAATAATAACTCTTCCCAAAGACCAGTCACTAAAATGGTGATCCAGAAATCAAATCCCAGAAATCTGGTTTTATTTTATTTTATTTTTTAAGATTTTTTTTTTAATTTATTTGACAGAGAGAGACACAGCCACAGAGGGCACACAAGCAGGGGGAGTGGGGAAGGGAGAAGCAGGCTTCCCGCCCAGCAGGGAGCTCGATGTGGGGCTCGATCCCAGGACCCCGGGATCATGACCCAAGCCGAAGGCAGACGTTTAATGACTGAGCCACCCAGGCGCCCGAGAAATCTGGTTTTAAAACTCATGCCACGAAGCTTTTTTAAAAATACACAGTTGGGGCACACCTGGGTAGCTCAGTCGGTTAAGCGTCTGCCTTCAGGTCAGGTCATGATCCCAGGGTCCTGGGATCGAGCCCCGCATCGGGCTCCCTGCTCCACAGGAAGCCTGCTTCTCCCTCTCCCGCTCCCCCTGCTTGTGTTCCCTCTCTCACTGTTTCTCTCCCTGTCAAATAAATAAATAAAATCTTAAAACAAAATACACAGTGGGTATTACAAGAAACAATAATTCACATTAACAGAATTAATATGAAGCATTGATATTTTAACATTCACCTGTTGTATTTTTATTACCAAACTTACTATTGATTCCATTTTGAGCTTTATGAAGCTCAAGCGAAGCAGGTAAGAACATGTATTTTGAGGTTCTGGTCCATAGGTGACATTCAGGCCATCACAGAAAGCTAGTTAAAAATGCAGAATCTCATGCCTTCCTCCAGACCTGCTGAATCTGAATCTCCATTTAACAGAATCCCGGGATGATTCATACGAAATAAAGTTGGAGATCAAAAACCTTAGAAATACCCTTCATTAAAATAATAACTTTGAAACTATCTGTAGTTTACCGAAACTGTCAAATTTAATTTAAGTGTGGAAATACACACAAAGCTGATGACTTCCTAAACTTAGAAAATAAATGTGCTGGGTGTACAGTTCAGTTGTCACATGAATTGGAAAAGGAATCCAGACCACATAATGCTGGTTATGAAACAATTATGTATCTACTGTTTAAATGAAGAAGCTGTGAATTATCCAGTAAACAAATGAACTTGTATCATTGAAATTTACATAGGTATTCACTTCTCAAGACTGCAGGTTATATAATGGTAACTTTTTTATTCTTACATAACTTCTTGTATATTTCATAAGTGTCTAGTCCCAGAAGAGTTTGTGTGCTCAGGAACAATACCTATTGTTAGAATACAATTTTAGGCAAAATAAAATATGATATAATACTTCTGAGAGAAAGAAAACAAGTTCTTCTAAACTTATAGAGGATGTTTGCTATGGCTGAAGAAAAGGTACTTCGTTTTTAGCATGTTAAATACACATAATAAATTATCAGCTGTGCCATCCATTCATTCTACAACTGTCATCATCTGTCAATGTGGACTAAGCACACATCTGGGATCTGAGGATTCCTTAATGAATGAGGTATTCTGTGTACAAGGAATTCCTCATCTAATAAGGAGACGGACAAGGAGACAGGCCATGTTGATAGAATATATGTGTCATGACTGGGGAAGTATTTCTGAGAATAATTCATCCCACACTATGAAGGCATCCTGGAGAAAACTAAATCAGGATGAAGCTTAAGAATAAGCATGAACCAATGAGAGTCAAGGTGGGAAAGAGATTTTTCAGGTAGAGGAAAGAACATGCCCAGAGTTGACAGTGACACTGGGCATGGCACACAAAAAGAACCAAAATGATTGTACAGAAACTGCACAAACATATCAAAATTTTCTTTTTTTTCCCATCAATACACTCATTCATCTACCTTGCAGCTTTTCTTGAGTGTTCAAAGGAATATGAATGGGAAAGCAAAATGTGTCTATGGAATATGACACATTCAATTCATATTATTGCACATTCATATATAACAAGTCTAATTAATTTTCATTCATATTGCTACACAGTTTACACCCTTTTCAATCATTTTATACTATTCTCAGTGGATTTGTTGTAAGCAGAAAGCTAGGCATAAAGAGACCAAATTTTCTGAATTTTGCAGTACTGATTCTTCATGACCTATCTTTTCACTTGTTTTTTTCCTCACTAGAGCTCTGATATAAACCCAAAACTGGTCTCCAACTTGTCTGTAGTTTGACTGTAGCAGGTGCAGGCCATACTTGGACATCTGTCCTAAAGATTAACCCAAATCTTTTTCAAAGGAACTCCATCTGGCCTTCCTCGCTGTCAGGTTAGCACTTGCTAGTCTAGTCACAGATGTCCCCTTTTATTCCACTCTGCCTTAAATGGCTTGTTTAGAACCTATTGAGACTGTCTACATAGGACAGTTATCTGTAAAGGCCTGTGACACTGGGCAGAAGCCAAAAGTGATTTCCTTTGCCTGCATTTTGGAATCTCAACTGACAAATGACTCTTAAAGTTGAACTGAACTAAATACAAGAGGACATACCAGGACTTTTTTTAGAGATACAGTACACATTTTTATAGTAAGAAGGTGAGAATTTTGACAATTCCCAAAATATTTGACTTGTATCTTTATAAAAGTTTTACATTTTATTCACCGCTAGGAAAAATGGGTACAGGGAAAAAAGACCGTGTGGGTCCAAACCTACATATCCTGAAAATAAGAAAAGAATGTTCACAGATAGGAAAGTGAAGAGGCAAGCAGCCTCATATCAGATAGCAAACGACATAAAAGTTTAAGAAAAAGAATCAAGGGAGGCCACGGAAGTGGGAAGTGCTAGTAGAAAATTGTCCCCCAGGGTTAGCAAAAGGATGGAGAAGGGGCAACGTGGCTCATTTCTTCAACATCTAACATTAACTCTGTGAGAGGAGCTGTATTTCCAAGAGGAAACTTTGCAGAAAACCCAAATGTCCTTAGAAATGTCAAAAAGGCTTCAGCTGAGGGAGACCTCAGTAAGATTTTTGGTATACTGAGTGCTAAGAAAGGAGCCAGCCAGGAGGAAATCTCAAATCAGCAAAGCAGAAAAGAATAAAAGAGTCACATCTGGTAGAAACTCCATGAGGCCATCATGCCACCAGAAGGGAGGCTTGGAGTGCAAGTAGTTCTACACAAGACACCCCCATCCTTGTTGGAAATTAGCAATTTGGGTTGATGAATGCTGGCACACTGGTGGATAACCCACCCCAATCTACATCATGCTGATTTAAAACTTAAGAATATTATTGATCTCAGAAAATGACACTGGCTTCAAAGCACCTGACTAGCCAGGATGGCATTCCATCCCAGGGTTTGGGCAGAAGCTCACACCAGGTGAGAGCTGAGATTCCCCATACTCCAACCTTACCCCACTGAGTAACCCATGCTCTTAACTGCTATGGCAATTTCAATGACAGAATTCCCTTTGCTTTAATAGTGTTGTCATTCACCTTGTATTTAAACCTTTTAAACCGGAAAATAGTACTCCTAGAAGCTTCAACAATCTTGTTCATCTTCTAAGTAGACTAGGTAGCAAGTCTAAGAAAAGCTTCATCCACATTGCATCATTTCTTATTTCTTCTAATGAAATGAAGACATAGGAGTATGATTTTTATTACTCCTCATGCTTCTTTGGCAGCTTCCTTCTAATGCTTTGAAAGCATTCTGCCAATAAGCTTGATGGTCCAATTGCTGCATTTATTCAGACTGAGAAGGGAAAACACTCTTAATTTCTCCCACAATCCAGATCCTTACAGAAACTTGTGCTTGACTGCTCTTGATTTTCCTGCTATTTTAACAGAAGAAAAACCTTCATCCTTGCTCTCTTTTCTTTATTGAGCTGTGACTTCCACCAAAAAAGAATGCAATTAATTAAATACTTTTTATCACTATCAAATAAGTGGTTGCTGAGAGTTCGTTTTCCCTTCTTACTGCTCACCCTTTCCCATCCATGCCTTTAAACAATCAGATTCAAGAGATTATAGACCACCTTCTCTATTCCAAATAATATGAGGGATTTTGAGTATATATCAACCATGATTTTTAAGAAAATTAATTACTTTAACCTATCACTGTGCAAGACAGTTTTCAAAGAAGTTTCACCTGCAATATCTTATTTTGTTGTCTAAAACAAACCCACAACTTAAGCAGATGTAAGAGTGTGATACCATGATTTATATAATAAATATATATTTGGTTTTTGTCCCCATTTCTTTAAGAGTTCCTAAAACCCTTGGAATGTCCTAAGTGAAAGAGCCAGAAAAGTGTCTTTTGTTATGTTAATAAGGTGACTTCTGGATCAGAACCTAAGTTTAGGTCTGGTTGCCAGTGGAGGCAACTACGTAATTAGAGGATTGGAACTTTCAGTCACTACCCCAATCTCAGGGAGGGGAGAGGGCTGGAGATTGAGTTGAATCACCAAAGGTCAATGATTTAATCAATCCTGCCTATGTAATGAAGCTTCCATAAAAACCCCAAAGGACAGAGTTCAAAGAACTTTGGGATTGGTGAACATGGAAAGGTGCTGGGAGGGTGGTGCCCCAGAAGAGGGCATGGAAACTGTATCCTTTCTTCATGCTTTGTCCAATGCATCTTTTCCATCTAGCCATTTTTTAGTTATATCCTATTTAATAAACTAGTAATCTATTAAGTAAAATAGTTCCTCTGTTCTGTGAGTTGCTGTAGCAAATTAATCAAATTCAAGGAATGAGGGGGTCATGGGGACCTCCAAGTCTGCACAAAAGCACAATCAACAACCTGGGCTTGCAACTAGCATCTGAAGCATGTGTGGAGGGGGGAGGTGGCAGAACAAACCCAGAGAAACAAACTAAGACATATCATAGGCAAACTTCAGAAAACTGAAGATGAAGAAAAAGCTTCAAAACAGCTAGAGAAACAATGCATTACCTATAGGGGATAAACAAATCAATTGATAACAGATTTCTCATCAGAATCTACTGAAATCAGAAAGAAGTTGTATAACATATTTCAAGTGCTGAAAGAACGGAACTGTCAAGCCAGAATTTCATATCCAGTGGAAATATCCTTTAAGAATGAGGACAAAAATCAAAACATTTTCAGATAAAGGAAAGTAGGAGAATTTGTCACCAGTGGACCTACTATCCTAGTCTTTTCAGGCTGCTATAACAAAATACCACAGACTAACTGATTTATAAACAACAAACATTTATTTCTCATGATTCTGGATCTTGGAATTCTGAGATCAGAGTGTGAATATGGTCAGGTGGAATACCTTCTCTGGGTCCCAGACTTCTTGTTGTATTCTCAAAGGCCTTACTTCCCAATCACATTGGGTGTTAGGATTTCAACAAGTGAATTTTGAGGGGACACAGAGATTCAGACCGTAACAACCTACCCTGAAAGAAAAGCTATAGGAAATTCTCAAAACAGAAAGAATATGAAGGAGAAGAAAAAGGGATAATGGGAAAGGAAAAGAGAATATGGATAGAGCAAAATTATGCATAGATAGAATCTACTTCTATTCTCCACTTCAGTTTTCTTGATTACATCTGAGGGTTGAAACAGTAAGTATGACACTATAATGTGGTTCTCAATATATGTAAAAAAAATAAAACAATTATATTATAAATGGGGGATTTTCAAGAAATGTAAAGTGAATAAGGTTTCTGAACTGCATGTGAACTAGTAAAACAGCAATACAGTAGACTGTGATAAGATGTCTGTATGTGTCTGTATGAGCTTATGTTTGTACACATGTGTAAACACACATAGATGTGTATGTATAAACTTAAATACTCAGGGGTGTGTGTGTGTGTGTGTGTGTGTAGTAATTCCTATGGCAACCACTAAAAATGCTATGCAAACTGATACACTCAAAAAACACTACAGGTAAACTAAAATGGAGCTCTTAATATTGCTCAATTAACCAAGAGAAAGGTAGGGGAAAAGTAAACAAAAATAAGAAAAAACAAAAAAAGCTAAAGTAAATGGCAGACTTAAGTACCAAGATATCAAGAATGATATTAAATGTAAATTTCTAAATTCACCAATTAGAAGACAAAAATTGGCAAGTGGATTAAAAGTAACAAAGTTACAAAACTCTCTGCTGACTATAAGAAACTCAGCTTGACTATACACAGGTAAGCAATGAAAAAAGAGATACCATACAAACATGAATCAGGCATGATTCATTTATTAACATAACTACTTATGTTATGTTAATAAATGTTATGTTAATACTAGATAAAACAGACTTTAGATCAAAGAAAATTGCCAGTGACAGAGAGGGACAGTTAGTGTGTATGTAACAAGTAACAAATAACAAATAACAGAGCTCTATGATATGTGAAGCAAAAAGTGACAGAACTGACATATCCACAATTATGTTTGGAGACTACAACATACCTATCCACTAATTAATAGAACAAAAGACAAAAAAAGAACTCATCAACACCACCAAACAAAAGTATCTAATCAACATATATAGAACATTCTACTCAGTAACATTATCTTTAAGTGCCTACAGAACATACACAAAGATAGACCATATTTTAGACTTTTAAAAACATAACGGATGTTTAAAAGAATTGAAATCATATAGACTACATTATTTATTTATTTATTTATTTATTTATTTATTTATTTATTTATTTTTGACAGAGAGAGAGAGAGTACAAGCAGGGGGAGCAGCAGGCAGAGGGAGAAGCAGGCTCCCCGCTGAGCAGGGAGTCAGATGCCAGACTCAATCCCAGGATCCTGGGGTCATGACCTGAGCCGAAGGCAGACGCTTAACTGACTGAGCCACCCTGGTGCCCCTAGATTGTTATTTGACCAGAATAGAATCAAAATATAAATCAGTAACAGAAAGATAACAAGAAAATCTCCAGTACTTGGAAACTAAACATATGCATCTAAATAATTCACAGGTCAAATTGAATACAAATGGAAATAAACACACACAAAATTATGAGGCACCACTAAAGAAAGTGCTGAGAGGGAAATTCTGGGCACTAAATGTTTATGACAGAAAAAAAAGGAACATCTCAAATCAATCATTGAAACTTCTATCTTAAGCAATTAGCAAAAGAAGATCAAAATGGCCATAAAGAGGCAAAAGGAAATAAATAATAAAGAGAATAAAACAATGAAACTGAAAACAGAAAATCAATGACACAAAAAATGATTCTTTGGCAAAAAATAGTAAAATTGACATATCTCTAGCAGGACCGACCAAGAAAAAACAAAGGGAAAAGATACAAACTACTAACAACAGAAATGGAGCAAGGGGCAATCATAACAGACACTGTAGATAGCAAAAGTATAAAACAAGATTTCTATGAACAACTCTACACACATAAATTTGACAAATTAGACAAAAAAGACAAATTCCTGGAAAAGTACACTACCAAAATTCAATGAAGATGAAGTAAATTATTTCAATAACCCTATAACTATTAAGGAAATCAAATTTACAATTAAATATTTCCAAAAAAGAAATAGACAGTTTCAGTGGTTTCATGAAGAGATCTACCAAATATTCAAGGATGATTATCGTACATTCTCTACATTCTCTTCCAGGAAATAGAGAAGGCAACGCTTTTCAACTCATTCCATGAATCTAGTATTATTCTCATACCAAACCAGTCAGAGAAAATGCAAACCAACTGTAGACCAATATCATTAATGGATTTGATGCAAAAATTCTTAATAAAATATTAGCAAATAAGATTTATCAATATAGAAAAAGAATTACACACCATCAGTAAGTGTGATTCATTCTAGGGATGCAAAGCTGATTTAGCATTTGAAAATCAATCCATATACTCCACCATTTCACAAGCTAGAGAAAAAAAAATCAAATGATCATATCAATTGATGCAGAAAAAGCATTTGTCAAAATTTAATATCCCTTCATAATAAAAACACCCAGTAAAGTAGAAATAGAAGGATAACTTTCTAAACCTGATAAAGTGTACCTAAGAAATGGAGAGCCAGTCTGGTAAAACACTGTTTTCCCCTTAAGATTGGGAATAAAAAAAGGAAATCTACTCTTATCACTACTATTCAACATAATACTGAAAGTTATAACCAGAGGCAATAAGATAAGCAACAGAAATAAAAGACATACAAATCTGAAAGACAGATATAAAATGGTTCTTATTTGCAAGTGACATCATGGTCTATGTAGAAAATGTCAAGCAATCTATTCAAAAAGGCCTAAAACTCATAAATAAGTTCAGCAAGGTCACAGGATACAGGAGCACCATAAAAAAATCAATTGCATTTCTTTACATTAGTGATGGAAACAGAAATTCTAAACACAATACCATTTATGGTCACTAAAAGAATATTTAAATATAATTCTAACAAATATTGTATCAGATACAAAACTACTAAAGACTGCTGAAAAAAAAAATCAAAGATCTAAAAAAGAAATGCCATGTCCATGGACTGGCAGGTTTAACATAGTGACAATGTCAATTTACTATTAATTTACACACAGGTTTAACATAATTTTTACCAAAATCCTACCACAGTTTTTAGAAGACTTAAGCAAAATTATCCTAAAATGTATATGGAGGGGTGCCTGGGTGACTCAGTCAGTTAAGCACCTGCCTTTGGCTCAGGTCATGTTCCTGGGGTCCCAGGATCGAGTCCCGCCTGCATGGTTGGGCTTCCTGCTCAACAGCGAGTCTGCTTCTCCTTCTGCCTCTGCTCCTCCCCTGCTCGTGCTCGCTCACTCTCTCTCTCAAATAAATAAAATCTTTTTAAAAATAAATAAAACAAAATGTATATGAAAAGACAAAGAAAAATAGTGAAAACCATTTAAAAGCAGAATAAAATGAGTGAAATACTCCACCCAATTTCAAGATTTATTGCATTCTAATCAATACTGTGTAATGTTAGTGGAGGGATTGACATAAGATCAATGGGGCAAAACAGAGAATCTAGAAACAGACACATACCAGTATTGACAATTGATGTTTGATAAAAGAGCAAAAGCAATTCAATGGAGTAATTGTTGTCTATTTAATAAATAGTGCTGGAGCAACTGAGCATCCATGAGCAAAAAATATATGGACCTCTAACTAAATCTTATACCATATATAAAAAACAATTAAAAATGAATCATAGGGGCGCCTGGGTGGCTCAGTCATTAAGCGTCTGCATTCGGCTCGGGTCATGATCCCAGAGTCCTGGGATCGAGTCCCACATCAGGCTCCCTGCTCCGTGGGAGGCCTGCTTCTCCCTCTCCCACTCCCCCTGCTTGTGTTCCCTCTCTCGCTATCTCTCTTTCTGTCAAATAAATAAATGAAATCTTTAAAAAAAAATGAATCATAGGTTAAAATGTAAAATTAGCAGTGCCTGGGTGGCTCAGTCAGCTAAGTGTCTGCCTTTGGCTCAGGTCATGATCCCAGGGTCCCTCAGTGGGGAGTCTGTTTTTCCCTTTGCCCTGCTGCTCCCCTTGCTTGTACACTCTCTGTCAAATAAATAAAATCTTCAAAATAATAAAATAAAATAAAATAAAATAAAATAAAATGTAAAATTAACAACTGTAAAACTTTTAGAATAAAACTTAAGAGAAAATTGTTTGGATCTAAGGCTAGGTAAAGAGATTTTAGACATAAAACCAAAAACACAAACAGAAAAGAAAAATACTAATAAATGAGAATTCATCAAAATTTTAAAAATTTTATTCTACAAAAGATCCTGTTAAAAGGATGGAAACACAATCTACATACATAGAGAAAATATTTGCAAATCACATATTTGATGAAACACTTGTAACTACAACAGACAAATATCTCTCAAAATTCAACTTAATTAAAGAAAACAAACAACACAATTAGAAAATGGGCAAATGAGATAAACAGATATTTCACTAATGAGAATATATGGATGTAAAATCAGCCCATAGTCAACCTCTAACCATTAAGGAAATGCAAATTAACACTACAATGAAATATCATATTTATTAATATAACAAAAACTTTTTAAAAATTAATAAAAATATAAAAATCTGGCAAGGTCTTGAAGAAACTGAAACTCTCAAACATTGCTAGTGGGAAATTACAATGGTACAGTCACTCTGGAAAATATTATGGCAGTTTCTTAAAAATAAATAAATAAATAAACATGCAACTGCCATCTGACCCAGTAATTACACTCCTGAGCATTTATCCCAGGGAAATGAAAGCTTATATCCATCCAAATATCTGTACATAATTGGTCATAATAGCTTTATTTGTAAAACCCAAGAACTGGAAACAGCTCAGTATCTCTCAAAAACTGAATGGTTAAACAAATTTACTGTGAAAGAAACTTTATACCAAATTATAATTTAATATAAGATACATAAAATTTATAAGTGAAAATTTATAAATTGAAAAAAATCCATATCATGGAATGTTGTTTAACAATAAAAATGAACTATTAATGCACTCAACAACTTTGATGGATCTCAAGGTCATTATGCTGAAAAAGAAAGCCAATCTCTAAGGTGATGTATTACCATTTATATAATATTTTGAAATGACAGAATTATAAACATAGAGAGTAGGATGGTATCTAGGGGTTAAGGGTGTGAATATATATAATATTTGTAGTGACAGAATAGTTCTGTATCTTGATTGCTCACAGTAGCGATTACAGGAATCTACATATGTCATAAAATGACATAAGACTATATACACACAGTGCACCAATGTCAATTTCTTACTTTCAATATTGTACTCTTATTATGTCAGATATAACCATTGGAGAAAACTGGGGGAAGGATAAACTGGACATCCCTGTACTATCTTTGCAATTTTCTCTTAGTTTATATTTATTCCAAAATAAAAAGTATGAAAAAATGAGTGAGAGTCGGGTATGGGGACAAAAATCAGTCTGAGCAGGTGCTGTGTGCACTGAATTGTGTTGGATGGTGTATTAGCTTCCTTGAGTTGCTGTAACAAAGCACCACAAACCGTATGGCTTCAAAGGACAGAAAGTTATTGTCTCACAGTCACAGAGGCTTGAAGTCTGAAGTCAAGGTGACAGCAGGGCCTTGCTTCCTTGCTTTTTCCAGCCTCTAGTGGTAGCTGCAATTCTTGTCACTCCTTGGCTTACAGATGCATCACTCCAACCTCTGCTTCTCTTTGCACATAGCCTTTTCCCCCTTTATGTGTGCTTTGTCTTCACATGTCACATGTCTTCACATTGGGCACACCCTACTCCATATGCTCTCATCTGAACTAATCACATCTGCAAAGAGTATTTCCAAACAAGGTCACTTTTTCAGGTTCTGAATGGGCAGGAATTTGGGGGGGGGACATTATTAAGCCCAGTAGAGATGGGCAACAAAATAACACACGAGGTCTCTGGATGGGGTTGGTGCCAACTGAAGAGAAAATCATGAAGCCATGGGTAGAGGACAACAACAACAAAACCTTGTCACAAAGAGAGGTATAGAGAGCATGTGGCCCTGAGAGATAAGGCTACAGTTTGTTATATTACCTGCTTTTTCCCTTACACCATCAAAGCACTCTCCTTATCCCCATTTTTGCTTGCTTGAAACACAGAAATATGATTAGTAGTAATCTGTAGAAAGATCAGTCTCACAGTGGTATACCAGATGTACTCAAAAGAGAAAGCTAAAAGTGAGTGATTGGTTAGGAGGGCACACCAATGCTGTAGATGAGTAACAATGGGGTTTTAAACAATGGAGATGGAGACGGCAGGCAAAAGCCATTGTCAAACAATGAATTCAGTGTTTTTTCATTTAACTTTGATCTATATACCTATTTTAATGTTCTTTCACCACTGACACTCCAAACACATTTCTTAACAGGGAAAAAAAAACACAAAGGTTTAAAAATAAAAAATCTATAAATTCAAAAATCTGTAAACCCATCTCTTTGTGATGTTTCATGCAGAATTTGTTCCTTTCAATAGAGGCAAGATAATTTTAGGTAATATATATACATATATACATGTGTGCTATAAATGTAATTTTTGAATGAATATATAAATCCCCTCCTATTTGGGGTTTCTTAATTAGGGCTATTTTTCCATTTGTGCTTTTGTGTCCCTGTTCAACTATCCTTAAGCTCATAAATTTCACTCATGTGCAACATTTTGCATTTGTGAGGTGGTAGTCTCCAGCACAAGAGTGTGGACACTGGGTTCTCCTCCTTACGAAGATAATTGGTCAACAGGGAGTTTGAACCTTCAGACTTTATCTCATTATCAATTTCCTTTAACCAGATTAGCTAGCCAGACAAGTCATTACAATTAGAGCAGGAAAAATCCATTAGGTTGTTATTCACAAAAACATACATACCAAGTAGTCCAAACCAATGTAGAATTCAGATAGCAAAGATTTTCTAGAACAAGAGGCCTAAGATAAATATAGAACCATTACCCCCTGTACATGCCCAAAGACATTTTTTTTAATCCTACAAAGAGAGCAAAATCATTATTTTTAAGATATACATGTACTGAAAAGTAACCTAAAAACTGGACTTGATAACAACATAAGACCACTTTTATATTATATCAGAAACAGAATGCGCATTGATGGAAAATAGCATACAAGTGATCAAAGAAAATCTTTACAAATAAACATCTGAACTTGTTTGCAGTAGGGAACAATTTTAGATAATTTATGTTCTTCTGAAACTCATTTGTATTCTACTCTAAATATACAGCAGCCTAAAAGGTTGAGAAAATCTGGGCCAGAGACCTAAATACAGAGCTCCGAGGAGGATTGCTGGCTGGATGCGAGCTCATTTATGTAACCGCTGGTCTAGCATTTTATCAATGTGAGAAATAGAGTTATTTGCTTCACCGTAGCCAGTGGAATGCACTCTATATACCAACATGTAACAGTGAGAGAAAAAGAATTGCAATGTATCGATTAGGAAGTTATTTCCTAAAGCAAGAGCAAAGTGAAAGAATAGTTTTAGAATGGTGCTAACGTTTTTAGCATGCTGAGATTTCCATACATTTTTCCAAAAAAGGAAAGTTTTATAAGAACATGGATTTTCCTAAATATCTGAAATCCTGAATTGGTGGCAAAGGCTTAAAAAAAAAAAACAACATTGCTTTTTTCTGACTGAAGGAATTACTAAACAAAACCCTTTCTTCTCCCACCTACCTTTCCTAAATGTTCTCATCTAATAGTTCTTTTCTTTGATTTATTATATGCCTCTGAGTAGCATTATAAAAAGAAAATAAATTTCTTACACTGTGGATATCACATCATCTCATAGAACTAGACTTCTTACCTTCCATTAATTTTTGGAAGGATAAATTTATCATTCTAAACCAATTAGTAGTTTGACAGACATGGTTGAATGCATGGTAAAGTTAGGAGAAAAAAAATACCTAGTACTTAAAATTTTAAATAAATGAGGATTCAGGTTACCGATAAAATGGCCTATTATAAGTGACTGAAATTAATGAATATACACTTTCTTAAAATGTGAAATAGCATTCTACTTTGTGCCAGGGAAGCACCACAGTGAATATATTTTTATATTTTCAAAAGCCCATCAAAAAGATGTTTTTTTCTCAGTTTTCTATATTTTCAGAGTGATGGCTGTAAAGACATATTACCAATAATTAATGTGTAAAAGATTACATTTCAAAAAGGAACTGGTAAGTAACATAGTACAGTATTAGTTTTGGATAGAAAACATGGTGGAGGGTAACAGTATGATGACTAAAATGGAGTTATTTTCATGTGTTTAAAAGTAAGCTTTCCGGACACAAATCTAATGTGCGTAGGATTTTGCAAATTTCCTTTAGTTAATGTCTAAGGTCAGGCTACTTTTATAGTACATACTCATTTCTCTTCCTATATTTTGATTCTATCTGCCTCAAACAGTAATTCTCAAACCTTACTGTACAAGAAAATCACCTGGAGAGTTCATTAAAATACAGGTTGCTAGGCTATATCGTCAGAGTTTCTGATTCAGTAGCTCTAGGGTGGAGCCCAAATTTGAATTTCTAGCAAGTTTCTGGGTTATGAAGATAAAGCTGGCCCAGGGATCACATATGGAGAACGCATGGGTAAAAATGAGAATACCCTCCTTTTCACCACTACAGAAACTATATCCAGACTGACAAAAGACACAACCTTAATATAGAATCAAGTTTAGAACTGAAGTGCATTCCCTCACAATCTACATAAACACATGCCTATGGCTTAATATAACACCGTGATGTCCTAGTTGAGCTGAAGCCTGAAGCCTGAAAGCCTATAGACCCAACTGAAGTTTGCACTGGTGGTTACAAAGGAGCTTAAACACTTACTGGAGTCTCTAGTTCATCTCAATGATTATCTGGGTGTCATGGAAATGTACGGCTGAAATATTTTGTTGCTATTATTATTGCCACCCATTCTTTCAGTTTAGGAAAGATTGACTCACTTAATGTAGTGGATATTAATGAAACTGCATTTACTTTGCTGTGAGCAGCAGGAGTCCTTAGAGAAGACACGGAAGATGATGAAAAGCACAAGGAAAGAGGCTGTTAGATAGTTTAGTGGCAAAATACTTAGGAAATCTCTAGAAGCCTCTTAAAATTCCATGGATGAAATAACATTTTCTGAAACCCAAAGTTGCATACATGGGTAAGGTTTTTCCAGCAATTACAAAAGGGTCTTTCATCTTTACCCTCTGAACCTTATACAGATGACCTAAGGAGTTTTTTATTTTATCTGGGAAACCATCATCAACAAAATAGTACCATCTTAAGTGTTACTTGACTTTAAAACAAATTATAAATATGCCATTTGTGAAGAAGATACAGAAAATGATTAAATATGGAGAACTGGCTCATTCCAGTTCTTATTAACATTACCTCTGTCCTAAGATTCACTCCTTCCTGCCCATCCTATCTTTACTCTGTCCCTCTCCACAGACTCCTTGCTAATGGATATTGAACAAGTTCAATTCCCCAATCCTAAAAAGAGTTTTCTATCCACCTGCGTTTATCCATGTTGATCTTCCATAAACGGCCAGGCTTCTTAGACTGGTGTTCCTATTTTTTTCCTACTGTATATTACAGAAAACATTAACGAAGTTTTTTTTTTCTCTTTTGCCACTGATCACATTGATTATCTACTTACATCCTGTTAAGACAATTCTAAATATTCCCTTAACCTGGAGATCCTGTAGGTCCCCATTTTGCTCCTCACCAACATGTGTACTGTGTGAGAATGACTTAAAAATCAAGATCCACCCTCGCCCCACAACATCTCTTTGTTGCAGTTTGGATTTTGCCAGATGGGTACATGGGTGACATGGCCACTGTTCCTGAACTTTATATATACTCTGCTACCATATCTCTTCCTGAAAACACAGGCAGTAAGTAGTCCTAAACAGGTTTAAAAAAAAAAAATCAAACTTTGAGGTGGCCTAGAGGCAATCTAACCCTCTTAATTAAATCGAGTTCCTTCCAACTTAATTCACTATATATTTAAGACATTGACCAAGTTGCAGGCCTCCTTAGGGGAGATGCATCACAGCCAGAGTAGACCTGTAGCTTTCATGTGTTTGTTTGATACCGTGCCTTGAATTGAGATTTCTGTGGCTTTCCAGAATCTAACAACAATTGCTTTTGTCCTACACTGCCAGACTATTCACATGCTTCCTATGGCAGCGCTGGACTCTGGCCCAGCTGCTTTCGTAAGGCCTGCCCGAGGCCCTCCTCTACCCACATCTCAAGACATAAGCAGGTCTTTACTCCCTGAAACCTCAAGCATTTTGTACAGATTTCTACTATTGCACTTATCAGCACCATTCTCTCAATCTGCATAGTAGCCTCAAGAGGTTGTTATTATCCCTATCACCCCTGGGATGATTCGCCATCCCCATTACTGGGTCCCACAGTGATTCTCTATCTTGTTAATTGCGACACAACAAGAAAATAGTGGAGCCTGGTCCCTTGCATGACATTACCATGCTTCTTTAACATACATTGTGAATTTTCCCATCACTGCTTTGTTTACTAGAATGAAATTTCTTTAAAGTTAACTGTGTTACATTACTTCTCGTAACTCAGCACATATGTAGCAGCCAGCATTCAGAAAGTGCTTGAACAGCGCTATTGATGATCATGGAGCCGTGTAATTCACCAGCACTGTGACCACAGCACAGACTCTCCCGGCCTGCTGTAGCCCCACATTAACTGAACCGTAAAAAGTGTCTTTAAAAAGTGTCTTTAGTTTCATTATCAAATTAAGTGTTCGCAACTAACAAGGACTTGAAGAAATATATGTGATCCTAGTAGGAGAAATAAGAGAAGTCTAGAATCTGGGAAGAATAGACTGCACCCATTTTGACAAAAGGATAGCCAAAGAAGGGTAAATGTGACAGAATTCCCATAATGAGGAGAAATGATGACAGTGGAGACAGATTTAAAGAAGTCAATAAGAAAAACATTATAAAATTGAAAGATTTTAGATAGACTTTCCAGCTCTTTTCCCTGAAAATCAACTCTGGAATCATGGGGGTTTATCACAGCCAGTTTTTCAAGTGTGGTCAGCTCTGATGAAAACCTACACAAGGCCCTTTGTAGTTCTCAGGATTTTGTGGGCAAAATCTATACATGGAACTGTAGTCAAAATGCAGCCTCCTCTGCCCCCACCAGAGAGATTCTATTGCGGCCGATTAGGGGTGGCTCTTAAATCATCTCCATTGCTAAAAGACATGTGGGGTGATTCTGAGATAGCAGGTCTTTACAACAGTTTGAGAAACCCTGGATTGTGCGTATCTAAGATTTTAAAACAGGATAAAGAACCTACTTATAATTGAATTTATTCCCACCAAAGAGTTTAATCCCTACCAAATAGAAATTTTCCACACCAAATTTCTTTGAATCTGCGAAAGTAAATTCCTTTATGTACTACATAAAGAAGTCAAAATCCCAGGTGCTTGTATATTACATTTATACCCTAAGAAAGAAAAGCATTAGCAGACTCCTCCCCATTATAGCTTAACAGAATAAAAATCATCAATCCACACAGGGATATGATTTGTGTATATTTTCACCATCTTCATTCCAATAAAAAGTGCTTTTATAAAAAGATATGTCGATCAAAAAAAAGAAAAAACACACAGATTAGTGGTGTGCCTAAATAGACAATATTTACAAGAAGAAAATACTTTACAGATAAAGTATATCTTAAATATAATTGAGGGGCGCCTGGGTGGCTCAGATGATTAAGCATCTGCCTTCAGCTCAGGTCATGATCCCAGGGTCCTGGGATCGAGCCCCACATCGGGCTCCTGGCTCAGCGAGGAGCCTGCTTCTCCCTCTGCCTCTGCCTCTCTCCCTGCTCATGCTTTCTCTCTCTCTCTATCTCTGTGTCTCAAATGAATAAATAAAATCTTAAAAAAAAATTAAAATAAATTAAAATTATAAATAAATAAATAAAATTGAAAGTTTATTACCCCCAAATGATTACATTGTACATAGTAAAGTTATTATGCAAGGTAATTAATAAATGACACAGCTTTGTTTGCATTAAACCCAATGATTTAAAAATGAAATGCATAGCAGGTTGGCAGCTGTGTAGGAAGCCTTGTGTCTGCCTCGTGCCTAAGAAGACCTAGTGTACATACGTCAAAAACCACCAAAGAAAATGTAGGTACTTTGCTCATTCTGTATTGTGGGAAATTTCCCCTTCTCTAATAAAATGAAAAAAAAATAAGGAGTAGAAGACAAACAAGGAGGAGAATAGCTTTCTATCAAATCAAATATTTTCCTTTGAGATTTCAGATTTGTCAATGAGCAAGAGATCACCCTGGTAAGTGCTGTTTAAAAAGAAGAATCCCATACTGAATGGCAAAGTGCAGGGGCATGAAGGCCTGATTACTTGCTGATTTTTTCCACAGATTAACAATTTAAGTGATCATGCACTCTGCTGCCAAATTACCATCTGTTTTATTCCTTTAATCACATTATTTTCATAGCATCTCAATTTGACAGGTGGGGCAAAATAACATCCATGTTTAGAGCACACCTTTATCTCTCTTGGAATATACGGCTCCCCTGTGCATAATGCATTACACACAATGGGATCTCAACATGGATAAAAGTCCATCAAATATCTGTGCAGCTGTATTCCAAGTTCCCATGCCTTACAATCATTTCCTTATTATCATATTGCTATCTACTCTTAATATATCCTTGTGTATTTTGAGAGATTTTGTTGTTGTTTATGTTTTTACTGAATGTATAAGACACATTTTTATCAGGACTCTCTTCCTTTGAACTAAGAGGTTCATAAAGTCCATGGATCCATGGATGGAAGAATGAACAAACAGATGCATAAATGGATGATAAAGGGATAAATGAATGGTCCAGATAAAATTCTCCAGATACAGAAAACAAGTTAAACTAAGATTTTGTTGAGAATAAGTAGAAAGTATAAAAGAAGGTTCTTTGGATTTCACTCAACCAAGAGACTGTTCTTCCTCCATCTTAAAAGTGTACAACACAGGGCGCCTGGGTGGCTCAGTTGGTTGGGCGACTGCCTTCAGCTCAGGTCATGATCCCAGGGTCCTGGGATCAAGTCCCGCATCGGGCTCCCTGCTCTGCGGGGAGCATGCTTCTCCCTCTCCCACTCCCCCTGCTTGTGTTCCCTCTCTCGCTGTGTTTCTCTCTGTCAAATAAATAAATAAAATCTTTAAAAAAAAAAAAAGAGCTATGTTTAAAAAAAAAAGTGTACAACACAATCATTACACACACCTCTGCACACTCATTTGTATTTATTGTGTTTATAAGCCTATTCTCTATGTAACTCTTCTTTCTGAAGACTGAGAATCTTTTTTTTTTTGAGTTTTAATTTTTTTTATTCTTATGTTAATCCCCATACATTACATCATTAGTTTTAGATGAAGTGTTCCATGATTCATTGTTTGTGCATAACACCCAGTGCTCCATGCAGAATGTGCCCTCCTCAATACCCACCACCAGGCTAACCCATCCACCCACCCCCCTCCCCTCTAGAACCCTCAGTTTGTTTTTCAGAGTCCATCGTCTCTCATGGTTCGTCTACCCCTCCGATTTCCCCCGCTTCATTCTTCCCCTCCCGCTACCTTCTTCTTCTTCTTTTTTTTTTCCTTAACATATATTGCATTATTTGTTTCAGAGGTACAGATCTGAGATTCAACGAAGACTGAGAATCTTATCAAATAAGAGAACTACATAATTTTCCTCAAATCTATTAGAGAGACAATAGACACTTTTTCTAAAGCTTTATTGAGAAATATTTCACATACCATAAAATTCACCCATTCAAAGTATTCACATCAGCCTTTTTAGTATATTCATAGGGTTGTGCAAACATTACCACAAACTTATTTTAGGACTTTTTCAGTATCCCAAGAAGAAACCTTATACACACTAGCAGGCATTCCTCTTTCATGCTTTCCCGTCATCCTTCCACCAGACTCAACCTTATCAGTTATTAATCTACTTGCTGTCTCTAAGTATTTGCCCATTCTGGATATTAAAATAAATAACATTATACAATATGTGCTCTTATGTGAGTGACTTCTTTCAGTTAGCATGTTCCCATATTCCATTGATGTTGCAGCATATATTTCGTTCTTTTATATCACTAAATATTATTCCATTGTATAGATAGATATACCACAAATGGATTCTTTTATCCATTCATCAGTTGATGAACTTTTATGATGTGTCCACTTTTGGGGTATTATGTAGAATATGGCTATGAACTGTCATGGGCATATGTTTCTATTTCTCTTGGATATGTAACCTGGTGTGGGACTGCTCAATCATATGGTAGTTCCAAGTTTACATTTGCAAGGAGGAATACCCAGCTGTTTTCCACAGAGGCTTTCACCAGGTTACATTCTCAACAGCAATAGCCAAGGGGCCCGGTTTCTCCACATACTGGTCAACACTTGTTCTTTTCTGTTTCTTGGATTCCAGCCATCCTAGTGGACGGGAAGTGGTATCTCAAGGTCCTTTTAATTTGCATTTACTTAATGACTACTGAGGTTGGGCATCTTTTTATGTGCTTATGGACCACTGGTGTATTTTCTTTGGAGATATATACAGTAAAATCCTTTCCCATTTTAAAAATTGGGTTGTCTTTTTGTTGTTAAGTTGTAAGAGCTCTTTACATTCTAAGTACTAAACCCTTACCAGAGGGGCGCCTGGGTGGCTCAGTTGTTAGGTGTCTGCCTTCGGCTCAGGTCATGATCCCAGGGTCCTGGGATCGAGCCCCACATCGGGGTCCCTGCTCCGCGGGAAGCCTGCTTCTCCCTCCCACTCCCCCTGCTTGTGTTCCCTCTCTTGCTGTGTCTCTCTCTGTCAAATAAATAAAATCTTTAAATAAATAAATAAATAAATAAATAATAAACCCTTACCAGATACATAATTTGAAAATATATTTCTCCCATTCTGTGTATTGTCTTTCACTTTCCTTATGGTGCCCTTTGACATAAAGTTTTTAATTTTGTTGATATCCAGTTTATCTTTTTCTTTTTGTTGTTTTTGCTTCGAGGGTCATATGTAAAAACACATTCCCTAATACATAGTAACAGAGGTTTACTTGTGTGTTTCCTTCTAACTTTATTGTTTTAGCTCTTACATTTAGGTCTACAATCCATTTTGAGTTGATTTTTGACTATGTTAAAAGATGGGTGCCCAAACTCATTCTTTACATGTAGATATCCTGCTGTGCCAGCCCTATCTGTTAACAAGACTATTCTCTCCTCATTGAGTGATCTTAGTGCTGTTGTCATAAATCAATTGAGCATAAATGTGAATGTCTAGTTCTGGACTCTCAATTATAGTCCAGTGATCTAGATGTCTATCATTTTGCCAATACTTCAATATCTTTACTACTGTAGCTTTCCAGTAGGTGTTGAAATCAGGAAGAATGGATCCTCCAATAATATTCTTTCTTAAAATTATTTTGACTATTCTGAGTCATTGCCATTTCATACAAATTTTATGAGCAGCTTGCCATAGAAAAACCCCGCTAGCATTTTTTATGAAGATTACAGTGAATCTACAGATTAATATAAGGGATATGGTCATCTTAATAATGTTAAGTCTTATGATTGATGAAAATGGGTTGTCCGTCCACTTATTTAGAAATACTTTAATTTCTTTCAAAGAATTGGCATTTTTCATAAGTCAATCAGAGAAAGACATTTATCATATGACCTCACTGATATGAGGAACTCTTAATCTCAGGAAACAAACTGAGGGTTGATGGGGTGGGGGTGGGGTGGGAGGGATGGGGTGGCTGGGTGATAGACTTTGGGGAGGGTATGTGCTATGGTGAGTGCTGTGAATTGTGCAAGACTGTTGAATCACTGATCTGTACCTCTGAAACAAATAATGCAATATATTTTAAGAAAAAAAAAAAAGAAGAAGATAGCAGGAGGGGAAGAATGAAGGGAGGGAAATTGGAGGGGGAGACGAGCCATGAGAGACAATGGACTCTGAAAAACAAACTGAGGGTTCTAGAGGGGAGGGGGGTGGGAGGATGGGTTAGCCTGGTGATGGGTATTAAAGAGGGCACGTTCTGCATGGAGCACTGGGTGTTATGCACAAACAATGAATCATGGAACACTACATCAAAAACTAATGATGTAATGTATGGTGATTAACATAACAATAAAAAATTTTAAAAAAAGAATTGGTATTTTTCAGTGTCTCATGTGCACTTGAGAAAAATATATCTTCTGCTGTTAAGTGTTGTACTGCAGAAATTTTTAAGCCTACTTGTTTTATAGTATTGTTCAAGTCTTCTATTTTCTTGTTGATCTGCTGTCTAGGTCTACCCATTATTGAAAATCACTATTGAATATCCAACTAGACTTATCTATCTCATCAATTCTGTCAGTTTTGTTTCATTTATCTTGAGGATCTACTTTTAGATATATCTATGTTCATAATCATATCTCTTCTACCATTGTTTTTAAATTCTTGTTATTTTTAAGCTTTGTCTCCAAAGAACAATACCTTGGTCATTATGATTTAGTGATCAGTCAATGACTGGTTGAATTTCCTTAGGTGCCTTGCCTATATTTTTCCATCCTTTGTCATGAAGATCTGTGTGTAAGAGCATACATTTCAACTTCAGACAATTTTTAGGACAGCTGTAGCCCTCATTTCCTGCTTCTACAGGGCTTCAAGTTCAGCTAACGTTGAGTGACTGGTGTCCTCTTTCTCAGATCTTTCTTGCACACAGGCACATAATTTAAGATACCCAGGAATAAGTCAAAGCTTCTTTGATGTCCTTTTCATTGTGTAGTTCATGCGATTTGTTTGTTGTTGAGTTTTAAGTTTTATTTTATTTATTTATTTTTTAATTTAAATTCAATTAATTTATAATGTATTATTTGTTTCAAGGGTACAGGTCTGTGATTCATCAGTCTTATAAAATACCCAGTGCTCATTACAACACATTCCCTCCCCAATGTCCATAACCCAGTTACCCTATCCCTCCACCCCCCTCCCCTCCAGCAACCCTCAGTTTGTTTCCTAAGATTAAGAGTTTCTTATGGTTTGTCTCCCTTTCTGGCTTCATCTTGTTTCATTTTTTCCTCTCTTCCCCTAAGATCCTCTGAAATTCCACAGATGAGTGAGATCATATGATAATTGTCATTCTCTGATCGACTTATCTCACTTAGCATAATACCCTCTGGTTCCATCCACATCATGGCAAATGGCAAGATTTCATTTTTTATGGCTGTGTGATATTCCATTGAATATATATGCCATATTTTCTTTATCCATTCATCTGTCAATGGACATCTGGACTCTTTCCACAGTTTGGCTATCGTGGAAAATGTTGCTATAAACATTGGGATGCAGGTGCCCCTTCAGATCACTTCATTTGTATTTCCGGGGTGAATACCCAGTAGTGCAATTGCTAGGTTGTAGGGTAACTCTATTTTCAACTTTTTGAAGAACCTCCATACTGTTTTCCAGAATGGCTGCACCAGCTTGCATTCCCACCAACAGTGTAAGAGAGTTCCCCTTTCTCCCCATCCTCACCAACATCTGTCAATTCCTGACTTGTTAATTTTAGCCATTCTGACTGGTGTGAGATGGTGTCTCATTATGGTTTTGATTTGTATTTCCCTGATGCTGAGTGATGTGGAACACTTTTTCATGTGTGTGTTGGACATTTGGATGTCTTCTTTGCAGAAATGTCTGTTCATGTCTTCTGCCCATTTCTTGATTGGATCATTTGTTCTTTGGGTGTTGAGTTTGATGAGTTCTTTATAGAGTTTGGATACTAACCCTTTATCTGATAGTCATTTGCAAATATCTTCTCCCATTCTGTAGGTTGTCTTTTGGTTTTGTTGACTGTTTCCTTTGCTGTGCAAAAGCTTTTTATCTTGATGAAGTGCCAATAGTTCATTTTTGCCTTTGTTTCCCTTGACTTTGGAGATGTGTCTAGCAAGAAGTTGCCACAGCCGAGGTCAGAGAGGTTGCTGCCTGTGTTCTCCTCAAGGATTTTGATGGATTCATGTCTCACATTTAGGTCTTTCATCCATTTTGAGTCTATTTTTGTGTATGGCATAAGGAAATGGTCCAGTTTCATCCTTCTGCATGTGGCTGTCCAATCTTCCCAACACCATTTGTTGAAGAGACTGTCTTTTTTCCATTGGACATTCTTTTCTGCTTTGTCGAAGATGAGTTGACCATAGAGTCGAGAGTCCATTTCTGGGTTCTCTATTCTGTTCCACTGATCTATGTGTCTGTTTTTGTGCCAGAACCATACTGTCTTGATGATTACAGCTTTGTAATAGAGCTTGAAGTCCGGAATTTTGATGCCGCGAGCTTTGGTTTTCTTTTTCAACATTCCTTTAGCTATTCGGGGTCTTTTCTGGTTCCATACAAATTTTAGGATAATTTGTTCCTGTTCTGTGAAAAAAGTTGATGGTATTTTGATAGGGATTGCATTGAATGTGTAGATTGTTCTAGGTAGCATAGACATTTTCACAATATTTGTTCTTCCAATCCATGCGCATGGAACGTTTTTCCATTTTTTGTGTCTTCCTCAAATTTCTTTCATGAGTATTCTATAGTTTGGTTCTTTTTAAATTCATAGCCAGGCTCTTGTTCGCCCCAACTGAATGGCAGCCTTAAGTACCCACCATGTTGTCAGCAGTTTTCTGTTTTTTCTGTAGTTAATATGGGGGTAGACTTTTTTATTTGCTGTCCCCACTCTGAGCTGAGCTCTGAGTCAAATCAAATAGCTACCATATTCTGAGATTTCCCAAAGAGCTGCAAATTTGAACAACATATTGACTGTGCCCTGGGATGCTGCTTTATTTTTTTTTTTAAGATTTTATTTATTTGTCAGAGAGAGCACAGCAGGGGAAGCAGCAGGGCAGAGTGGAAAAGTAGGCTCCCCACTGAGCAAGGAGCCACATGGGGGACTTGATCCCAGGACCCTGGGATCATGACCTAAGTTGAAGGCAGATGCTTAACTGACTGAACTACCCAGGTGTCCCAAGGGATGTTGCTTTATGATTTTTTTTAAAGATTTTATTTATTTATTTGAGAGAGAGAGAGAGTACGAGTGGGAGCGGGGGAGCAGAAGGAGAGGGAGAAGCAGGCTCCCTGCATAGTAGGGAGCCCGACATGGGACCCCAAGACCATGACTGAGCGAAGGCAGACACCCAACTGACTGAGCCACCCAGGCGCCCCAGGGATGGTGTTTTAATGGAGCTGGTAAAATGGTCACATCTCTCCATTGTCTGCAATGATTCTGGTTTTTGGTTACTATGTCCCTGAGCCAGTGTATGTGTGCAGCTGAGAGAGGAGGATGCGATAGCCCCAAGTTAAAACATC
This sequence comes from Neomonachus schauinslandi, assembly GCF_002201575.2. Classification (NCBI taxonomy): domain Eukaryota; kingdom Metazoa; phylum Chordata; class Mammalia; order Carnivora; family Phocidae; genus Neomonachus; species Neomonachus schauinslandi. The sequence goes on along the minus strand of NC_058406.1, from coordinate 108,548,674 downwards.
ACAGAGCCTGTTGTCACACTGTGGTTCAATATTTTCTCTTGGATAAATGATCTTTGGTTCATTTTGTAGCCCTGGTTAGTTGTCCAAGTTCTGACATGATTGATTTTAGATGTTTTGTCATATTTTTGTCATTTTATTCTTTTTTGTTTTTTTAAAGATTTTATTTATTTATTTGACAGAGAGATAGAGAAAGAGCACAAGTAGGCAGAGTGGCAGGCAGAGGGAGAGAGAGAAGCAGGCTCTCCATTGAGCAGGGAGCCAGACCTGAGGCTCCATCCCAGGACCCCAGGATCATGACCTGGGCCGAAGACAGCCGCTTAACTGACTGAGCCACCCAGGCACCCCATATTTTTGTCGTTTTAGAGGAAGACTGAGTTAATTGAGGTCCTCACTTTGCAATTCTGGTCTCCAGAGTAAATTTTTCAGGTTCCAGGTTTGCCCTCTCTCAGCATGGTTACCTATGAAAACCCTGGGCCCATGTTCATTTTTTTCTCTTTCTAATTTCCTCAGGGAAAAAGGTTAAATGCATTTAAAGTTTTAAACCATTAAAAAGAAACAATATTTTTACCTGATTTTTATCCAGACAATTACCTTCACAGGGAGCCCTATTGATAAAATAGGTATATATTCAGCCCCATCTTGAAGCTTATAGATTTAGTAAAGAGAAATTTTTACAACATAAAGAAGAAATTAATAAATTAAAGAGAGTTGACAGGCAAAACCTTCCAGAGAGATTTGATTTGAGAAATGTGGAAGCAAACAAAAAATCTATGACATGATTCTGTTTCAAGAAAAAGAACTTCTTAATCTAAACCTGCTTACCTTGCCTCCCTTGTCATTTCCCACAGAAACCACCATAAAGGCTTTTGCTCACAGTTGCCCCCTTGTCCTCTACCTTGTGACTGAACCTCTACTTTCCCGCGTGACCTCCCATGAGGTGTTGTGTCTCTTCCTCTTGGAAACTGTGATCTACAAACTATCTCTTCAATAGCAGTTATCTCCTGATGTGCTGACCTCACCATATTGGAATAATAATACAACCTCCATTTTAAAACAGGGCCTAACAGTCCAGTAAGTTTAATAGTCTGACTTCTCAACCTCCGAGTCATTGCAACTAGATGAAACATTAACCAATAGATAGTCTGTCTGAAATTTTAAAGTTTGTACAAATATAAGGAATTAAGACCCTGCATTTTCCATCATTTTTGTGGTTCACCAACTTTGCAGTCCAGTACCCACAGTACAGACTCTGGATGCACACAAGATAGTGAAAGTAATTTCTATGTGTGCAGCAGGACTCCATTTCCATACAGTATAGTCCACCCTCAAATCCCATGCTCCATTAAAATACAAACACTCCCTGGGTCCTGGGATCGAGCCCCGCATCGGGCTCCCTGCTCGGCGGGAAGACTGCTTCTCCCTCCTCCACTCTCCCCTGCTTGTGTTCCCTCTCTTGTTGTCTTTCTCTCTCTGTCAAATAAATAAATAAAATCTTAAAAAAAAAAAAAAACACAAACACTCCAACTAACAGACTCTGTTGCACTTTCCTGCATAAGGATAAGTAAACAGAAAATGGGATGCAGGCAACATACCTAGAAAAAGGCCAATGAGGTCATAATATGTAAGCAGTAATTTTTTTTAATAAAAGCCCCCCTTTTAGGTAAGATTAACGTGTGTATGGAAATAATTCATCTTTTGCCAATTTCACCTAATCTCTCACCACAGATATATTTGATGTCATTTTTATGGTGCAACAACCTGAATTCACTATATACAAAGTCCTACTTGGGGAGGGTTTGTGGGCCATAGCATGATCCTAACAAAGAGGCAATGAAAATGATAAAGTATTTACAGTACGAGTCTATTCTCATAAAAGGAAGCACTACATTTTATTGATGTTCGAGAATTTGTCACCTTCATCAGAACATAAGATCCCGGAGGGCTGGATCTACTATCTCTCTGTTCATGTCTGTATTCTTAGCACCAGATGCTAAGTCAGCAACCCGTCCATCTTTTAGTGTCAGAAAAGAGGATGATCTCACAAAATCTATTCCTCCTCATGTGGCATTAAGGAATTGACAATCTCTGTCCAAAATTGTGCTAAGATTTAATAGCACAATTCCTAAAAGAAACATAAAAGGACCAGAAATACTCAAAAGATCTTTTCTAGCCTTGGGACAGTGGCCTGGAACCACACACACACACACACACACACACACACACACACACACACATGTAAAACCTGAAAGCACTAGATTTAGCATTTTGCTGGCAGTAAAGGAATACTTAATGGTTAAAAATATAGTTTAAACTTAAATAACTCTATCAAAGCCCTCAAAATTCTGAGTTGTTACACATCTGTAGGGAAAGTTAGAAATATTTGCACTTAAAAATATGGGCGGGTTCATGGGGTATTCCTGCATTAGACTAACAGTGAGTATCATGTGCAAATGTCTGGTTCTTTAAAACATTATTTTTATCTTTCAAAACTCCTTAAACCTGGGTATTTTTATCTCATTTAATAACTGTGATTTAGAAAGTTTTCCTACTTTGTTTAATGTAAAAAAAGTTTTAAGTGTCAGAGCTGGAATTCAAAATTATGTCTACCAGATTATAAATCCTTCACACTCTTTTTGGTTCTCCAGTCTGTCAATAAGATGATCAGACTGATTCAATAAGCCCTATGTAAAAAGTGCACTCATTATTTAATGTAGAACCTATCCTATTTCAAAGCAATGTCATATTCAGTCACATGGATACACCTAGTCCTGCATTTAAAAGGACAAACCAGACATATGACAGAAATCATTTAAATTTGTCTCTATTTTATTCATATTCAGCATGTCAAGTGGCATATATATTATTGATTTAGGGAAATATTTCACTATTATTAAAATGAATGAGCTGCAGTGTGACAACATGAAGAAATAAAATGTAAAGAAAATGACACTACTCTATTTCCACTGAAGTGAGCAATGGAATTTGAAACACAGCAAAACTGGTTACCGTCTTGCCTTCTGCCTGACAAAAAATGGAATTGTTTGAAAGAGACCTGTGCCCTAGTTAACTGCAACCAGTTAACTAGTCTCTGAGTTCACAGACACCAGCATCTTCCCTTTACTCCCCACTAGGAAACTTATAACCAAACATCATCTTATAACAAAACATCATACCTGAAAGTTGCTAGCTTGTCTATTGAAAGCTGTGGTTGATAGAGTATGAGTTGAGGTTTCCTAAGCAACCAAAGCATTGAGTCTGTACGGGGAAGTTTTTAGCAGGTGTGTGTGTGTGTGTATGTGTGTGTGTGTGTGTGTGTGTATACAGTAAGTATATAAATATACATATATATTTAAATCTACCACTTAAAAGAGCCTCTCAGAATTTAAGATAATGCATTCATCATGTTCACCTAGTAAATGTCTTATTCTTAAAAAAGAAAAAAATCTATATTGGTGATTCTCTAGGATAAATGATTTCTTACCTATATGTATTGGTAATTATATGAAACATTCAGATGTTGTCTTTTGAAGTTAAGAATTTGATTAACTTATCACTCTAAACATTAGCGAAACACATAAGGATTGGTAAAATTACAAAACCACCCAAGGGCACCCCTGACTAACTGTGTGATCACAGGCAACCTCCTAAAACTCTCTGTGCTTCAGTTTCCTCATCTATCAAATGTGGAAAAGGTCTCATGAGACTCTATGAGGATTCAAAGTTATTCTAAGTATTACACTTAGAATAGTGCCTGACATAATTGAACATAATATTTAGTACATGTAAGTAGTGAGTAGATATAATTCCAAACTAGTATACAGAGAACCAGTAAGTATTAAATCTTTACTTTTATACATGTTAATAACTTTCTTTTAAAATCAATAGTTTGAAAAAAATTTATCAAGAAACTAGGCTCAGTTAAGAAGTCTTTATGGGAAGGAAAAAAAAAGAGGAGGTTCAAGAGATAAATAATAGGATAGAGTACCAGCATTGTATGTAATCTTATTTGAGAAAATGATAATTAATACCTTGCAATATTTTTTATAAGAGCTCAAAAGAAACTATCATTGATTTTGGAATATTGACAACAATCAAAACAAAAATTTTAATATATTAGTCCAGACAAATATAGAGACAATGGCTGTGGAAAGATTGGTTCTCAAACTGTAGATCATAGTAAGACAAAATGTCACCACTAAATCCACAAGCAAAAATGCTTAGGCTCATTCTCAGATTATAGACCTCCTTCCTTTAGCATGTTTCTGACAAAGGTAAGCAAACATATGCCAAATTACATTTCTATGCCACGTAGACCAAAAGGAAATGTTGTCCAAGTATACCCAACAATTCCTTCACCTAGAGTAGTATTCATATCAGAATTCTTATTCCATGAACAATGAGATATTCCCAATATTAAAACTAAAATTTTAAAAAGCATGGGGCACATATGAATGGAGCACTGGGTGTTATACGCAAACAATGAATCATGGAACACTACGTCAGAAACTAATGATGTAATGTATGGTGATTAACATAACATAATAAAGAAAAAAAAAGCACGGACACTGAAATTAAATTATACATTTTAAGTGGCAGCTATGTGTTATTTAAAAATCAGTTCCCAGTCAACTAGCATGCAAATCATACAGAATTAGGGTGCAGAGGAGTCCAGAAAAGACAATCTGACAACTTAGCAACTTCTCAAACAAGCACATATAATATCTTTACAAATAATCGTGGAAAATGTAAGATTTTATAAAAGTGAATTAAATTGTAACAATAATTAATTGAAGTACCAACAGAGAAGTCGTTTCACTATAAGAGGAAAACTGTGGGGTTAAGAATGAAAATTAAAATTATTCAAAATTACTTGAAATAACTATTTACAAATTGTGAGGAAATGCAATGATGCCTCTTTAACATAATGATTTAACTTTGTAACTACAGACAAGCACTTAATTAACAAGAGCTACATAGAGCATGCATTAAGCAATGCATCTTAGCATAATCATTTATAAATCTTATGAGGCATCTAATTCACTTATTCTAACAAATCCACAGTATGACACAATAGGTGGTTGGCAAACCATTTGATTTACTGGGATTAGTTGCAGGTAGAATTAAACCAGCACAGCATCCTCTAACATTAGCCACTCTGAGGTTGATGAAATTTTCCTTTGTTTCTCCATCCATCCATCCATGCAGCCACAAACTACATCTGGGATGACTGAAAAAACAAAATAGAACAGCCCACAATAATGAACTTCACGTAAGAAGAGAAACTGGGAAATTGGACCTGACTGCTAAGAAAAGCAATAGTTCCCACAGGATATGTCTAATAATAGAAGAGAACAAGCATCAGGTGCTTGTCCAGACATTGCCTTTAAGAATGTGCACATACTTGCTCACTTAATCCTTCAAATGTCCCTCTGACACAGGTCCTATTACTAGCTCATTTTCCTATGAGAAAACAGCAGTACAGAGAGTTCAGTAACTTTCTTGATGTCACTTAGTTGCTAGGAGAAGAGTGAATATTCCAATCCAGAAATCTGACTGTAGAGCTCCTACTCTAAAACACCAAGTATTGCATTCCACACGGAAATATTGTTTTGGTATATAAGTTCTTCTGAAATTCTTCTCTGTCCCTCTAAATTTCTTATTGAGGAAATTTGGAACTTCCCTCAGTAAAATTCCACACACTAGCTCACTGTGATGCTTCTCATCTCTGAAATCCTACAGAATTATCATCATTCAGGAACAAGTCATGGTCTGCCAGATGACAGATCTGAAACCAAATCATAGAACTATCGATATATTACATGGTTATCACTTTTTCACCTTTAAAATTTTGTCTAGTCAACTCTCAGCTCCTTCACCACATAAATCTTGCTAATTTATTTTCCTTTCTAGGAAATGCAGTGTCACTGAAAGAGTAAGGAAAATAGTTAGGTTTTAAAATAAGTTAGAATTTCCCAGTCCAGACAAAATGGTGAAGATGATCTCTCCCGGCTCTTCCCTGTACAATGACAGACCCTGGGACAAACTGCAAGAAGACAACCAAAGGAGAGCTCTAAAAGGTAGAAAATGAAAAGGAGTTGATTAAAGGCCCAGGACTAGAAGAGAAGCTCCAAAGGGAGGTGTCATTCAGCCCCCCATTCATCAGAAGAAGGATGTTGAGGCCCAATGTTTCCTGACCCCCATATAAAAACAAAGACAGACCAGGCAGCCTCACAAGCTTCTCTAGCATAGAAGGGAGTCCCACCAACACAAATACGTTGGGAAAAACTGGTGAAAATCAGAAACCATGTGACAGTAAGTGGCCAGCGGAGATGGCCTCCTTCCCTGGCCTGACTCCTCTCTCCCACCTAGAGGCATCATCTAGCCAGGGTCACCAGCAGAAGCATGCAGCTACAAAATGTGCCCAGCCTGGGAAGCCAGTTTGTTTCCTAGGACCTGAGACTACTTTCTCTGACCCAGAGACACTACACTGTGGAGAAGACCCACAAGGGTAACCTTGCCCCAACAAGCAGCCTCTTGAGAGGTGATCTGTATCCACCCTACTTCCTCTATAATTGAGGGGATATCTTTTCACAACAGTTATTTGTCTGGAAATGCTCATAGTCACCACTGGACAAGGGATCCCTTTCCCCATTTAGTGGCACTCAAGGGCCTAGCCTGGGCAACTTTTTTTTTTTTTTTTTTTTTTAGATTTATTTTATTTATTTGACGGAGAGAGAGATAGCGAGAGAGGGAACACAAGCCGGGGGAGTGGGGGAGGGAGAAGCAGGCTTCCCGCTGAGCAGGGAGCCCGATGCGGGGCTCGATCCCAGGACCCTGGGATCATGAACTGAGCTGAAGGCAGCCACTTAACCAACTGAGCCATCCAGGCACCCCGACTGGGCAACTTCTTCTGTCCCTTCAAGCAGAACCAGCGAGGACCAGTGAATACTCACAAAACACAAGATAAATCACTGAGACCAAAAATAGTACCACTCAGGGTCAAAAAAATCAACTGCCATTGACACCAGTCTACAAAATTAGGACAGGACCTGCATGCTAAATCTAAATAAAGTGAATGCCTGCTAAAAAGAAAAAAAAAAAAACCTTAAATAAGATTCAGAGTCTCAAAACATGTTCAGCAAAAAGACAGGATACAATAAAAAATTATGTGTCATACCAAGAACCAGAAAGATCACAATTTGAAAGTTAAAAGACTATTCTCTAATACCGACAATGAGATAAATCACACATATTGTAACCTGACAAGAATTTTAAAGCAATCATCATGGACATGTTTCAGCAAGCAAATTCAAATTCTCTTGAAATGAATGAAAAAACAGAAAATTTCAACAAAGAAAAAGAAGTTTAAAAAACAGAAGTTATGGAAATGAAAAATAAAGTAACAAAAATAAGAACCTCTGGATGAGCTCGATTTTTCAGTGAAGATGAGAGAGGATGGAACAGTGAGCTGGAAGACAGATCAAAAGACTTTAACCAATCTAAGAAACAAGGAATACAGCCTCAGGGACCTGTGGAACATTAACAAAATATCCAAGAGACACATCATCAAATCTAATTCTATCTCATGCACTGTTTTATGTCTGAGTTTTAAATATTCGTCATATATACCTTAACTAAGCATATATAAATCAACACTTTCATCCTACTTCAAAAATGATGCAATAGGTAGACTATTTTATATTTATATGTATACCACAATCCTTATGTCACATTTTCAATTTATTTTGGATAAAAAGTTACTTGAATTCTATTTTAAAAACGTGTACTGTATTAAATATACAATCAAATGGTCAATCATTTTCATTTTTTACCACAATAGCTGTAGACTATGCCATTATATTCAAATAATCTTTACTCTTCTTTTTTCAAAGATGAGAAACATCACAGGAAATTTAAAAATTTTTTATGATGCATACATTCAATTAAAGGTAATATGTAAGACATGTTATCATGATGTAATATATAATCTCTTACTAAAGATTGATAATTTTTATCATTCTTGAAATGATTCACTGCATTTTGCAAAATAAAGTAAGATTTTCTTTTTATTTCTTTAACACTCATAATGATAAGGACACCATGTTCTATATCTTTTTGTTCCCCAGTTTAGATGTAAATTTTTTTTTTGTTTTTAATGTATGCTTTCATTATTACAAATAACAGTTTGAAGAAATAGATTTTAGACATTTAAAACTAGACCGTATCTTTCTAGGTATTCATATCAAAAATAGAAAAAATATATATGACTCTGTGGTATTTCAGTGTATTTTCTGTTGCAAGAAACAAAACAAATAAGTAAAATATAATTCTACTGGCTATACAATAAAGCAAATTTATTGGCTCAAATAATGGAAAGTGAATAGGCACGGAGGCTTCATGCATGATTTAGTTCAGCAGTGCAATAATGTCATAAAGATTCCAATTTCATTTATTTCTTCTGCTCTGCATCATGTGATAGCAAGTTTATTCTAATGCTGGCTCCCCTTTTAGTTCTAAGTAGCTATAGGGCTATTTGTTCCTTCATCTACTTCCAAGGATAGATAGAGGATTTCTTCTGTAAGGTATTTCAGGACAAAAAGGAAGTTTTGTTTCTCTAATAGCTCCAGACATTTCTACATAGACATTATTGAAACACATGAGGTCACATGTCAATAGCAAATATTACCACTGGATAGGATGTTAGGACTGAGCAATCTGTCTTTTTGTACAATCAAGATGGAGTCTGCTTCACCAAGTGTTAGCTGTGCAGGGAGGTGTTGAGAGCATTAGGAAGGAAAGGGAAAGGAGGTATTGGGCAGGCAAGCACAATATCCATGGCAGAATTATACTGAGAGCACATCCTCTGGATCCTGACAAAAACCTTAATTTTTAGTAAACATGACTTGCCATTGTCTTTCTCTGCTGGGATTTGGGAAACCCCAGCCTTTGTTACAAATACTGAAAATGACAAATATTTACAAAATTTTTCCCTAATTTACTAGAAATTCCAGAATAAACAGTTCAAAGTTAGTAATTCTCAATTAGTGTGAAGTAAGTTGGCCTAGTATAAATAAAATACATGGGGCAGAAAAGAGGACAGAATTTAGCAGTTGTATGACCACTATTACAACTACTTAAGTTATTTTAAAGCTTTGTGTACATTATCACATTTAACCCTTACAAGAATCATTAATAAAAGACCACAAATTGAGGTTAAAGGACACTAAATAATGTCCCCAGGATTACATGGTCCTGATATATATGCTGTTAACCACAACAATAATGTGTACCCTTTCGCAAATTTTGCAGATCTAACAGGAAGTAAAGTCCTAGTATAATTTTGGATCCTTGGCAAAGTCTTTTAAATAGAGCAATAATTCTACATCAACCACAGTGAAATTCACCTCCCCTGGATTGTTCTGGATCAGGACCAGACTCTGGGGAACAGGATGGTGACACCTGAAAGCATGACTTAATGCTACTGATAATTCCAAGTGAGCAAGCAATTTTCATTTGGGCATTTTCCAGAAAGAAAATGGCCAAATCATTTTTATCCCCCATGGAGGCATTAGTACAACGTTCTAATATATATAAGGATGGCTCCACTTGCAGGGGGAAAAACATAAAATATCAAGTAATTCCAGTAATAAAAACATCTGTCTTCTATATAGAATTATTCTTTAAGAGGAGAAAATAAATTTCACACAATAATCATGCTTTTTAATTAAAGCAAGACAATAAGCATTTCCATAATTATATCAAAACTTTGAAATGTATTGTTTTATCCTTAAATTTTAAATTTATCTTTTAAATTAAATAAAATGGAATTTGTTTTAGTTCAAGTACTTAGCAAAAAAAAAAAAAAAAGTAAACATTGCTAGATTCCATGAAGATTTTCCTAAAGCATCTGTTTTTCCCATAAAACCATTGCAGTTGTTTGGGAGAGAAAAAGCACTAATATTTAATCTTCAGTAGGTAACATTTATATTTTAAGTAATAAGAAGAAATAATTTCCTTGCCCTTTATTTTAAACAAATACAAAATGCACTGCATTTTTTACATACAGCTTTATTGAGATATAATTCATGTATCTTCAAATTCATGTTTTACAAGTGCAATTCAATGGTTTTTCGTATATTCATGGACTTGTGCAACCATTACCATAATCTAATTTCAGAGCATTTTTGTGACACCAAAAGAGAACTTCATACCTATAAGCGGTCATTCCTCATTCCCCAACCCCAGCAGGCACTGACAACCATTAATCTGAATTCTGTCTTTGATTATTTTGCTTATACTTGGCATTTCATATAACACGGAATCATACAAGATGTGGTCTTTTGTAACAGCTTCTTCCCTGCAGCATAACATTGCCAAGGCTTACCTCACTCCTTTTTATGGCTGTGTAATGTTCCAATATGGGAGCCATACCATAATTTGCTTATCCATTAGTCTGTTGATGGACATTTGGCTTACTCCTACCTGTTGACTTTATAAATAATATTGCTAAAAAAAATTGTGTATCAGGTTTTGTGTGGCTAGGTTTTCATTTCTCTTGGGTATACACTTGGTAGTGGAATTGCTGGGTCATATGGTAACATTCATTCCAGTATATGAACAATGTTCAAATTTGCCAAATTTGGAGGAGGTATTGTACATAATCTCTTAAACAATTTTAAGAATTGAAACCAGAACTAAGCTCACAGAAAACAAACAGAAGAACTGAACAGGCCTCCCAATGCACTTGCATTTCTTTCCACAACAAAGGAGAAAATTGTACTAAGATATTAAAATTATGTTCATAATTCTTTTACTGTTGAACTTAATGACTGTTCACGTTATAAATATTGCATTTGTACTGAAAATAATCCAATATCCCAGAGAGAAACGGTCATTGCTAAATTTTCCAAGTCATTTCTCTTTTTTTCCATCTATTTCTTTAATAATTCAGAGTTTTTAGTGTTTTCATTTTCCTTGGGTAAATACCAGGAGTGGAATTACTGGACTATATGTTACTTCTATTGTTAGTTTTTTGAGGAACTTCCATAGACTATTTTCCATAGTAGTTGCAACAATGTACATTCCCACCAACAGTGCAGGAGGGTTCCCTTTTCTCGAAACATCCTCACCAACACTGATTATTTCTTATCTTTTTGATGCTGGCCATTCTAACAGGTGTGAGCTCACTGTGGTTTTGACTTGCATTTCCCGGATGATGAGTGATGTTGAGTATCTTTTCATGTGTCTGTTGGCCATCTGGATGTCTTCTTTGGAAGATTCAGGTCCTCTGGCCATTTTTAATGGGATTATTTGAAAACACTCATTCAAAAAAATATATGCACCCCTATGTTTTTTGCAGCATTATTTACAATAGCCAAGATATGGAAGCAACCTAAGGGTCCATCAGTAGATGTCAGATAAAGAAGATGTGGTACATATACACAATAGATTATTATTCAGCCATAAAAAAGAATTAAATCTTGCCATTTAGAACAGCATGGGTGGACCTAGAGGGTATTATGCTAAGTGAAATAACTAAGACAGAAAAAGACAACATATGATTTCACTTATGTGGATTCTAAAAACCAGAACAAATGAATAAGCAAACAGCAACAACAAAAGAGAAATAGACTCATAAATACAGAGAAAAAACTAGTACTTTCCAGAGGGGAGGGGGACAAGGGATGGGTAAAATGGGTAAATGGGATTAAGAGGTACCAAATTCCAGTTAGAAAATAAATAAGTCACAGGGAAGGTAAGTACAGCATAGGGAACACAGTCAATAATTACTATAATAAGTTTGTATGGTGACAGATGGTAACTATGCTTATTGGGTAAGCATATGTAATGTATATAATTGTCAACCTACTATGTTACACACTGAAACTAATACAATATTATATGTCGACTATACTTCAATTTAACAAAAAAAAAAGTTCTTAGTTGGAGGTACTCTTTTCACATTTACTAAAATTTCTGACCATCTTTATTCCATCTCCCTACCCTCCATAAATGAATCTTCTCACTGAATCATATTCCAAATTAAAATTTATAGTGTTGTAGGGGGAAGGTTCACAGAACCTTAAAAATGAAAATACATTTCATCATCCATAATGGATCCTGTAGTCGCACTATACACCAAGTATAAACCATTAGTAATACATACAAATAAGAGATATCACCCATATCTTCCAGAAAATCACATTATAGCTAGGGAGACAATACAGATGAAGGAGACACAATTGGGGGAAAAATGAGGTAGACCATCTTGAGGGCTAAATAGTAATGACATTGTGTTTCTGTGTTCAGAGGAGAGAGAAAACATCTTTTCAGAAAATGTCTATTTTGTGATATATCACTTTCCTAAATAATTTAATCTCATCACTTCAATTCATACTTATGTTTCTTCCTAGTTTATAGAGATATTTTTCAGCAACAAAACTTTTTTTTTTTTTAAGATTTTTTATTTACTTATTTGACAGAGAGAGAGAGGCAGTGAGAGAGGGAATACAAGCGGGGGCGGTGGGAGAGGGAGAAGCAGCCTCCCCGCAGAGCAGGGAGCCCAATGCGGGGCTCCATCCCAGAACCCTGGGATCATGACCAGAGCCGAAGGCAGACGCTTCAGGACTGAGCCACCCAGGCGCCCCAAAACTTTTTAATATAATAAAATATCTAGTGTTACAGGTGCCAAACACATGAGAAGCACGATAAGAAACGAGGTGCCAAGTGAAAAAAGCATTGGTCCTGGAGCCCCAGAACCTTAGTTCTTGGCCTGATTCTATGGCTTATTGCCCGTGTCACCTTTAGCGAGCACTTAATTTCTCAAAGCTTAGAGTTCTTATCTACAAAACAGAGTTCAGTTCTCTGCCTTCTTCACATGAGGGTTGTATAAATCAAATAAACTGATACTTGTAAAATTACTTTTTATAACCTGTACGTTTTGCCGCAAACTCGGTGTTTACCCTTGAAGGAACCACATGACTTGGCACATGGTAGCAGAGCGCCACCTGCAGACATAGAGAGGGAAGTTGTCGGTGTCCTTCAACAAACAGTAATCAATTGAGGTAAGTTTAGACCAGACGGAGGACCCAACAATAGTTGTACATCTATCCTACTTAATTCTATTTTGAGCATGCAATAATAGGAGGCCTGTCTTGTGTATATAGAAGAGTTCAAAATTCAGGAAAACCTGAGTTGTTGGTGCCTCGGTAGTAATGATGAGCCAGAGTCATCAACTAGGTTAGATGCTAAGGCATCTGGAAAGAAAATGAAAGGCAAAAAACAAAACAAAACAACAACAACCAAAAATAAATGCACTGTGACTACTGTATCACTTAGTAACTATGCTCTGATGCTTTCAAAGGGCCAAAAGTTCACATAGTGAAATCGTTTCCCTCAATCAGCTAAAATAAATTAGTCTGCCAGTGACACAAAGGATAACCTCTTGTCCAAAGTTACAGCAGACTAGCAAGAATGGAATGAAGTACATTAAATAACTAGCAGGAAGCCGCTATTTCTGACTATATTTATAAAGCACAGTCTCTGTTCTTCATACACTGATATGACATGAGGGCAGGAAAGAGTAAATGCCTGGTTTATTGGAGCCACCGAGAATATTTGATATTGCTAACAGGAAGTAGCCCGGGGCCTGCGATACTGGCATTATGGGCTAGCTCTTCTCAGGTCAGGCTCACCCCTGAAGTTTTCTTTCTTTTCCCAAAAATGGAAAGCCCCTCAAGCTGTCACAGGAGAGATGAAAGAGGCATACACAGGGATAAAGATGTGCAGAACTAAAACCTAACAGGAGAAAAAGAGAAGCTGTTCCAAGATAATGGGGAAGAGTAGGCATTTCCCGAGTACACACAGCTCTTCCTGCATTTCTGTGATTTAAAAACTTGGAGGAATTGGAGTTGATAGATTTTTAGGGACAGAGTTGATGACACCTGGGCTTAAAATCTGAACTAGAAATAATGGCAGTGAGAAAAAGACTGAAAACTCTGTGCTGTAGATATTAAAAGCCCAGGTCTAAGCAATCGATCATTTCTACACAGATGGCAAGAGCAGAGGCAGATCATGGAGACTGAAATATGAAGAGGCAACACCTGGACTAGTTAGTATGGTCAGCACTAAATGAATGAACAGACTCCGTCCTAGCCATTCGAGACCGAGGTTGGACTTTTCCTGCAGTGAGGAATGACTAGACGTTAATACCAGCTATGATTACCTGATAGATTTCAACAATGTCTATTAAGCCAGGAACTGATCTAGGTTCTGGGGATGCTGCAGGGAACAATGTAGCTAAAATTATCCCAGCTCTTCTGGTGTTTACAGTCTAGTGGGGGAGGCAAACAAATTTAAGCAAATCATTCAGTGTATTTAGTATGCCAATGGATGACAAGTGCTATGGAGAAAACTAAGGCAGAAAATGGGAAAGAGAAGTAGGAGCATGGTGCCAGGGTCAAGCATGCATCTCACAAAAACTGGCAGAGAAGGCATACCTGTGACAGAGACACATGAGCCAGTCATGAAAGAAGAAGGAGAGAGATGCCAACACCTGAGAAGAGAACGCTCAGGCCCAATGGAACAGCCAGGGCAAAGCCCGGTGCAGAGACCTGTAGGTTTTTAGAAGTGAGTGAAGGGCTAGGCAGCATCTGTGTTCAAAAAGAAGGGGCCTGTGGGGCCAGATTCATCACAGGCCAGGACAGGATCTTGGCTTTCATGAGAGTGAGGTGGAACAGCACTGAGTGGTACTGATCAGACTTGACTTTAATAAGATCACTCTGGCCATTGTGTTGAGAACACACTGGAGACGAGTGGGCAAAGACAGAAACAAACAAACAAACAAAATGGACTAATAGCCTGTCAGGAGGCTATGATTATAATCCAGGCACAAGACAGTGTTGACTTGGATGAAATAGCAATGGCAGAAGTCGTGTGACATAGTTGAATTCTGATGTTTTTTGAGAAAAAGAGATACTGTCTTAGTGGAGTAAACATACAGTGAAAAAGAGGAAGAAAGATTCTGGCTTTAAGAACTGCAACAAGGGAAACCATTTTTTTTTTTTTTAAATGCAAAAGATAAGGTTTGAGAGGAAAAAAATCAAGAATTAAGTTTAGACATCTTAACTTTAATATGGTTTTTGGACATCCAAAGAGCTATGTTGAGGGCACCTGGGTGGCTCAGTCAGTTGAGCGGCTGCCTTCAGCTCAGGTCATGATCCCAGGGTCCTGGGATGGAGCCCCACAACTGGCTTCCTGCTCAGGGGGAAGTCTGCCTCTCCCTCTCCATCTGCCCCTCCTGACCCCTCCCCCATGTGCTCTCTCTCTCTCTCTAATAAATCAATAAAATCTTTTTTTAAGAAAAGAGCTATGTTGAGCTGCATATATATATATATATATATGGCTGGACTTGCCTTGATTGAAGATACAAATTTCAGAATTGGCACAAGTTTTAGAGTCAGGAAACTGGATGAAATAGCAGATGTCCAAGGATTAAACCCTGGGACACTGCAAGATCTCCAGATTGGGGGAGCTCCTAATCCCCTAGCCCTCCCCCAAAAAACTAAGAAAGAATAACTAGTGAGAGTGGAGGAAAACCAGGGCACTGTGTTCTTCTGGAAGTCGAGTGATAAAACATTCCCTGGGTAAGGGTATGATCGACTGTGACAAATGTACTAATAGTTGATTCACTAGCACTCACATCTGCCCCTCCTGACCCCTCCCCCATGTGCTCTCTCTCTCTCTCTAATAAATCAATAAAATCTTTTTTTAAGAGCTATGTTGAGCTGCATATATATATATATATATATATATATATATATATATATACACATATGTATATATATATATGGCTGGACTTGCCTTGATTGAAGATACAAATTTCAGAATTGGCACAAGTTTTAGAGGCAGGAAACTGGATGAAATAGCAGATGTCCAAGGATTAAACCCTGGGACACTGCAAGATCTCCAGATTGGGGGAGCTCCTAATCCCCTAGCCCTCCCCCAAAAAACTAAGAAAGAATAACTAGTGAGAGTGGAGGAAAACCAGGGCACTGTGTTCTTCTGGAAGTCGAGTGATAAAACATTCCCTGGGTAAGGGTATGATCGACTGTGACAAATGTACTAATAGTTGATTCACTAGCACTCACTAAGATGAGTACTAAGAATTGGTTATTGTTTTGACAACATAAATCTCAATGGTGACCGGGGAGATTTTCAGTAATGGGGTGAGGGAGAACTGTAACATGAGTGGATTCATAATGAAACAGGAGTGGAAAGGAACTGGAGACAGGCTGTGGACAATTCCATTGAAGAGTAACAGAAATTTCATGAAAATCAAGAAATTTAATTTTTACCTTTTTTTGATGGAAAACATATCAGCATGTCTATATGCTTATGGGAATAATCCATTAAGCATGGGGATTAAAGTTGCCATAGAGAGAGGGCAGACTTTCTGGAGTGATGCCCTTGAAGGGCTGGAAGGAGGGAATGAGACAGTGTGATGCAATGGAGTGAAATACATGGATGTTTTGTCTCTAGATAGACCCATGGCTTAAGTTTAATTTAAGCTTCATTTAAGTTTAAATTAAAATAAAACACGTGGAGTTCTCATTCCACAGTGTTAGTTTATACAGAGAACAGCTTCATGGATTCACATAATTGTCTAGCTCAGGTAAATCCAAGTTAAATTTTATATTCTCAAGTGATAAACTAGGCAAGTAGCTCACAGAAGGCTACCATTAAAAAGGCTAATTATTTTCTAGATGTGCCATTCATTACACATACACTGTATAAAATAAGTATATTAAATAAAATTATTCCAGGGCTGCTGGCAATGTAAAAAGTATACAATACTGGCTTCCACCTTCAAATTTAGATCAGAAAGCAAGAAACTCTCTTAGGTCCCTGCTAATATCAAGGTCCTAGATATCAAAACTTCAAGGCTTATGAAAAATGGTAGTTATTAAAAACTATAACCCTTCTGATAGTATTCAGCAGTGAAAAGCGTTGACAGGAGATCTAGATCATTTCCAGGGAGCACATTTTAACAAACATCTTGATCATCATTAGGTCATTTCGTCAACTAAAGCTGTATTCTTTAATAGTTAGTATTTTAAGAAGTACTTCAGCTTGTTTACTTAGAGGGGCTTTATTGTTTTAAAAAGTACATTCTATATATTTTAATCTTGTCCTTATTTCCAAGCTTTATTGTGTCAAAATAATTCTCTCTGACATGCAATGTGAGGCTCTCAGATAAAATTAGAACTGAAGGAGAGGAGAAGCACAAGGACGTGAAGAATGAAGTGCTCTTTCCGTAAAGAATGTTTCATCAAACATTGTGGAGGAAAAAAAAAAAACATACTGCTTCTGCTTTAACTTTTCACCTTGATGCATTTATCCAAGAATAATGAGCAGTACAGTACTTATTTCCAAGATGCTTAATACTGCATGCAATTTGGCATGTGCTTATTCCTTTGAAAAATCATATCACCCTAGAATAAATAAAGCAGTTATGAAATACTAACTACATCTTTTTATTTCATTTAATTGTATGTATAAAATTGGAGAGATAGAATAAAAGAAATGAAAAAAGCTAAGAGACTTGCTTTCTAAAATGGCAAAAACAAGACAAACCAATAAATGCTAATTTAAACATTAAACTGAATAGTATATATTTCCCAGTGTTCAGTTAGTCTTTTGAATTTAAGTCCCTTTTTTTGCCTTAAAATTTAGAGTTGACACATTTGCTATATAGTTATACTCCCCGATTGTCAACGTGCATCTGTAGATTTAGTGAAACTCAGAAAATATTTATGTTTAAAGAAATAGGCATTTAGACCTAAAAAAAAACTTTAAAACTTCAGGGTAGAAGAGAATCTTGAATGTCAACTACTAAGAAGCCAAATAAATGGTATTCAACGAACAGAGGAAAATAGCAATCTATTGAAAAAGTAGTGAGTAATGCCTTCGTGCACAGGCCCAGCTGGTGAGCTGTGAGCACACTGCAGAGTGTTCTAGAGTTGGTTTTCATTCTTTACAGAGCATAGATGCCAGCAACCTATTTTATCGGTATCCCAAGCATTTCTATTATAGTATTTTTTTTACACTGACCAGGTGGAGTGGTGGTGGTGGTGGTGGTGGTGTATGTGTGTGTGTGTATATGTGTGTATGGTGGGGGTAACGTCACCTGGATAAATGTGCCTGCCAGCTCTGCAAAATCCCTGAACTGCTGAATGCCACTGGAGAAAGGTCACACAATTTCATACACTGGCGCTGCCATTATTTTATAGTTTCCAAACTCAACTGGGTTCTCAGCTATGACCCCCAGTTCTCATATGTCAGTATTTTCTCCCATTCTTCTTAGCACATGTATTTTCCAATGTCTCCATTCTTCTCAAGCTTATAACCTGTGTCCACCTGATTTATTTATAGAAAATAATCTTATTTCCAATTTTCCTTTTAAAAGAGCAATCTAAAAATAACATCCCCCAAAATTTACCCAAATCCAACAAATGTGCCAATAGACACATCCATCCTTTCTTTTTCATTTATTGTTACACACTATTGAGTGGCCCTGCTCAATTTTCAGTTGAACTTTTTATCAGACTTGGGATTTCCTCCACTCTGGAACTTCTGAGAACTTGTCAATTGATTATTTCCTTATCTTTTTTTTTTTTTTTCATTAATATCTCCCTCTCAATTGGGGTTTTTCTATCTCTGGATTCTCCCATGTTAAAGCAAAAACCAAGTTCAAATCACCTTATTATTGGATTTTAATATTCTGATTTAAATTACAAGGTGATGGGGCACCTGGGTGGCTCATTGGGTTAAGTGACTGCCTTCCGCTCAGGTCATGATGATTGAGTCCACATCGGGCTCTCTGCTCAACAGGGAGTCTGCTTCTCCCTCTGGCCCTCCCCCCTCCCATGTGCTCTCTCTCTCTCATTCTTTCTCTCTCAAATATATAAAATCTTTTTTTTTAAAGATATTATTTATTTATTTATTTGACAGAGAGACAGAGAGCACAAGTAGGCAGAGGGGCAGGCAGAGGGAAAGGGAGAAGCAGGCTCTCTGCTGAGCAGGGAGCCCAATGTGGGGCTCAATCCCAGGACCCTGGGATTATGACCTGAGCCGAAGGCAGACGCTTAACTGACTGAGCCACCCAGGCGCCCCTCAAATAAATAAAATCTTAAATAAATAAATAAATAAATAAATAAATAAATAAATAAATAAAAATAAAGGTAATATGACTAAGCAATTACTACATTTTTTCTAGCACTTATGCTCTATTAATTAAAAGACCTATCGACTTTGAGATAATAAAGTTTCCTTTACTATATTTTAACATCTGAAATGATTCTAAATGAAATAAAGAAGTGGCCATTATTATCTTTAATACCCTCTCTTTGATGTCTCTTCTAACCCATTCAAAGTCCTTAGCTCCTCTACCATAAACATTGTCTCCTTTCATTTTGTTTCATCAGGGTATTCTCCAGGTTCAGACAAAAAAAAATGAGGATTATTATTCAAAAATGAAGGGATTATATTCGATAACTTTAACAACTCTTTTGGCTTTGAAATAATATTATTTCATTGGATTATCCCAATTCAATGCACAGTCTTTATAATGTTCCTTAGTTAAAAAATGAACTGGAGAATTTTGGCCAATATTAGGTGGGTGGTAGAAAATAATTTATTTTTGCACATCTCATTTATACCACTTAAGACAAAGTACATTTATACTATAAAAACAGTTTATACTGGTGTATACATATACTTACACAGACCTATATATGCACACCCACATGCACACACACACAAACACATTCATTACTATTAAAAACACCAAAAAAATGTATGTAATAAAATTCAATAGACTACTGAGCATATAATGGATATCCTAGGGAACTAGAATACTATGTTGTAATAGGTAGAGAGTAGAAAAGGATATAAAGGAAAAGAAGTGTCCCCACATGCTTAGGTGTATAAGAATTCAAAGGTGCTTCAACAGGAATATGATTGTTCACCTTGTATTCCATTCAATAATCAACACCACCCTCCTTTCAATGCAGAGCCCATAGAAAAGTACTGTTCTCACCTTAGGATCAAAGATCTTCCCTAACATTCTCTTTGACCTTCTTAACAATACAATTACTTAAAATGCATAGATATATACATGGAAGCATAAATACAATGACTAGATTTCCTTCACAACGAGATTTAGAACATGAAAACCTTAAACATGGATAATGTATTCCTGCAAAAATAATACTCTTCTTTCAAGTTTCCAATGTCTGTATGTATTTAAAGTCTAGCCAAAGAAGTGAGTTTAAAAATATAATATAAATACTATTGGTTGCATTCACAAAACCTGATTTTAGTATTTCTCTAGACATTCTATTTACTATGAATAAATTTTTAACACACCTTGAATTATGTCTGTAAATTAGTGGTTAAAGCAATACGTAAAAGCTAATTGTTCTCAAGAGGTCCATTACTAGATGAAACCCACTTTTTACCCTACAGGGATAGTAAAGTATTTTAATTGGGAGAAAGGTACTACTTAGAATTCCACCTTTCTGCTGATGTCAGGCACCACCATGAAAAGCCAATTTTAAGTTTCTTCTAACACTACCCGCTTGTCAATGCAGCCATGTGGGAGTTTATTTCCAGTTAAGTAGGTTTCTGAGGCTGCCTGTGTACTTACTACTTTTACCCACCAAGATTATCTTTACTATTAAGTACCTCAAGTAATATAAAAGTTAATGTGCTTCAAACCAAATATTGTAGAAATCTGTCTCCAAATTACTATGCAGTAAGATTATAGTTTTCAAGCTATATTTAAAATGAAAAAAAATCATTCCCAAATTAAAAATAATTACAATGTGATATTGTGATTTATGAGAACTATATATTTGGTATTCATCCCAGTTTCTGGCAAAGAGCTCCTAAAACCCTTGGAATTTCCCAAGTGATAAGAACAATAAAGGTGTCTTGATATTCCTAACAAGACCTTCTCAACCACAACTGAGTTTATGTCAATGAGATGACTTTTGGAAGACACCTAAGAATGAAGGTTGGTTGCCAGTAGAACCAACTTTCAGTCCCATCCACCTGATATCCAGAGAGGGAGAAGGGCTGGAGGCTGAATTAATCACCAAAGGTCAAGGATTTAATCAATCATGCCTATGTAATGAAGCTTCTTTTAAAATCCTACAGGACAAGATTTTGAGAACTTCAAGGTTGGTAAACGTGGAGATTCTGAGAGTGGCTTGCCCAAAGAGCATGGAAGCTCCTTGCCCCTTCCCACTTCCTTGCTGTGTGCATCTCTTCCATCTGGCTGTTCCTGAGCTATATTCTTTTGTAACAAACTGCTAATCTAGGAAGTAAACTGGTTTCCTGAGTTCTTTGAACCAATCTAGCAAATTAATCAAACCTAAGAGGGGAGTGTGGGAACCTCCGGTTTAAAGCTAGTTGGTCAGAAGCACAGGTAACTGACTACCTGGACTTGTGACTGGCATCTAAAGTGGGGCCATCTTGTGGAACTGAACCCTTAATCTGGGGAATCTGACACTCTCCATCTAGACAGTACCAGAACTGTGTTAAATTTGTGAAACACCTGGTTGGTGTCCACTGAGAACTGGAGAATTGCTTGGTGGCATAGAAGAAACACTGTAATTGGTGTAGAATTGGAATACAACAAATTCTTACATGCAAAATTACTAAAGGTCAGTATGCTATGGTTGACTTCTGAAACTCAGGGTAGGGTCATTGTACTCCTTCTTCATTTGCAGTTCTCTTGACTCTTTTACCCACACATCCTGATCTACACTACAATGTGGTACCATTTCTGAAAATTCCTTATTTTCTTATATTCTTAGTTTGAAAACTATTACAATAATGTAATTTCAAAGTGCTCTTCCTTGACTATGTAGAAATCTATATTATGAAGCTCCATGAACACAGGCAATAGATGTATAATAAATTTCAAGGTTGTTCAATTCCTGTTCCTGATAAGAATACATGTTGTAAGGGAGGCATAGAAAGGCAGTATAGTATTAGAGAAATACAGCAGGAGAAAAAATTTGGAGAATTCTCTTTTAAGGCATTCTTTATTTTTTAACAATTTTAACGAATTATAATCCCTAAACCATAATATTCCTCCCATTAAAAATTTACAATTTATTCATTTACAGTATTTATAGAGTTGCGCAAACATCACCACTGTCTAATTTTAGAACATTGCATAAAACCAAAAAGAAACACAATGCTCATTAGCAATCACACCTGTTCTCCCCTCCTCCATCCCCTGGCAAACACTCATCTACTTTCTGACTCTATAGATTTGCCTATTCTGGACATTCTATAGAAAGGGAATAATAAAATATGTACATTTCTGTTGAATGCATTATTTCACTGACAGTAATGTTTCATAGTTCATCCATGTTGTAGTTTATATCATTACTTCAATCTTTTTTATTGTCAGTAGTCTTCCATTTTATAGATACACCACATTTTGTTTATCCCTTCATCAACTGATGGGTATTTGGGTTGTTTCCACCTTTTGACTATTATGAATAATGTAAGCATTTGTGTACAAGTTTTTAGGTGGACATATGTTTCCATTTCTCTTGGGTATACCCCCTAAGAGTGGAATTGCTGGCTCATATAGTAACCCTGTTTAACATTTGAAGAACCGCCAGATTGTTTTCAAAAGTGACTGCACCATTTTACAATCCCACCAGCAGTATATGAAGGCTCTAATTTTTTCCACATCCTCACCAATACTTGTTATTACCTTTCTTTCTGATCATAGCTATCCTACAGTACTATAAATGTATTTTCTCTTCCTTATTATTTTCTTAATAACATTTTCTTCTTCTTAGCTTACTTTATTGTAAGAATACTGTATATAATACATGTAACATACAAAATATGTAGTTGACTGTTATCTACAAATAACAGGCTTCTGGTCAATAATAGGCTATTAGTAGTTAAGTTCTGGGGAAGTCAAAAGTTATACATGGATTTCAACTGCAAGGGGGGTTGGTAACCCTAACCTCCACATTGGCTAAGGGTTGACTGAACATGATCATTCTAACAAAAAGTTTGTCAATTTTTTGATATTTTAAGAGAACCCACTTTTAAGTCCACTGATTTTCTCTATTATTTCTTTCATTTTCTATTTTATTCATTTTTGTTCTCATCTTTCTTATCCCTTCCTTCTGTTTACTTTGTTTATTTTGCTTTTTTCCCCCAGCTTTTGATGAGATAGACTAGGTCATTTGGTATTTTTTTTTTTAAATATAAGCATTTAATCTATATAATTCTCTCTAAGCACCGTTGTAATTATATACATCAGTAAGTTTTGGTACGCTGTGTCTTCAATTTCTTTCATCTCAAATAATTTCTAATTGTGACTGTGATTTATTCATTGACCAATTGTTTACAAGGATTGGGTTTAATTTCTACGTATTTGTGAATTTCCCAGTTTTTCTTCTGTTACTGATTTTATTTTATTTTATTTTAAAGATTTTATTTATTTGAGAGAGAGAGAACACAAGCAGTGGGGAGAGGCACAGGGAGAAGCAAACTCCCTGCTGAGTGGGAAGCCCAGCACAGGACTCCATCCCAGGACCCTGAGATCATGACCTGAGCCCAAGGCAGCTGCTTAACTGTCTGAGCCACCCAGGCACCCCTTGATACTGATTTTAATTACATGATCTAAGAACATACTTTGCAGGGCTTCAAGGTCTTTAAATTTATTGAGACTTGTTTTATAGCTTAATATATGGTCTATCCTGGACAATGTGCCAAGAGTACTTGAGAAAAAGGTGTACTCTGCTGTTGTTCAGTGGAATGTTCTATAGGTGTTTGTTAAGTCTAGGTGGTTTGTGGTGTTGTTCAAGGCTCCTCTTCCCTTATTGATTTCCTTTCCAGATGTCCTATCCATTATTAAATTTATTTTCTGATGAGAAGTTAAAATCTCCAACTACTATTTTTGAATTGTCTTTTTATTCCATCCCAGTAGTTTTTCCTTCATGTATTTTGAAGTTCTGTTATTAGGCATATATACAGTTTGTATATAGATTGTTATATAGTCCTAACTGATTAGCCTTTTATCATTATAAAAACATCTCTCTTTACCTCTAGCAACAAATGTAGGTTTTAAAATGCATGTTGTCTGGGGCACCTGGGTGGCTCAGTCAGTTGATGTCTAACTCTTGATCTCAGCTCAGGTCTTAATCAGGGTCATGAGTTTGGGCCCAGTATGGAGCCCATTTAAAAAATATTAAAAAATAAAATAAAATGCATGTTCTTTGACAGTAGGATAGCCACTCCATTTGTTAAAAGATCTATCTCTTTCCAGGCTTTTACTTTCAATTTCTGTTTCTTTGAATCTAAAGTGTGCCTCCTGTAGACAGCACACAGTTGGATTTTTTTCTTACCAGACAATATCTGCCTTTTGATTAGATTTGAGTGGATTAATTCATTCATATTTGTTATTATTGATATAGTTGGGTTTTATTTTCCATTATACTTTGTTTTTTTAATCCATCCTCTTTTTTATTCCACTGTTCTTCCCTTTATTTTTCATTGAGTGAATATTTTTATTATATAATTTTGATTCTTTAAATATTTTTCACTATACTTAAGGGTCATTTTCTTTAGTCGCTCTGAGGCTAATGATATACATGTTAACAAAATCTGTTTCAGAAATATACACACTTAATCCAGTAATATATATAAGTGTGACTCCTGAATGGCTCTGTTCCCTGTGGATTCACATTATCTTCTAGTATTATATCCTTAACTCCAATAAGCTTTGCTACCACCCACATCCTGGTGGTGGTATAGTCAAACTGCTATATTTGTACATTTTATAGGCCCAATAATACAATGATATAGATCAGGCAAGAGAGAATAGGAGAATAAATCTACAATTATACTCTCTTTTAATTACATAATTACTTTAACATTATTCTTTTGTTGTTGTTGTTTAGATTCAAACTACTTTATGGGGTCACTTGTTTTCAGTTTTCCACCATTATTTCCTCAAATATTTTTTCTACTCCTTTCTCTTTCTCCACTTACTCTGATATTCCCATTATTCATGTGTTGGTTATTCCCTGAAGCTCTGTTGATTTTTCTTTATTTCTTTTTTGCTGTTCGGGTTACAGTCTCTACTGATCTGTCTTTAAGCTTGCTGAGTCTTTCTTCTGCCCTCTCAAATCTACTGATGGACCCATCTACTGAATTTTTATTTCAATTACTGCTTACTCTCATTTCAATTTACTGATCACTGATTTCAATTGTTCTTCAACTCCAGAATTTTCATTTGGTTCTTTTTTATAATTTTGTCACTATATTTACATTACCTGTTTGATGAGACACTATCATCATAGCTTCCTTTAATTCTGTATGTATCACTGGCATTAGTTCTTTAAACATATCAGTATTTGCTGACAAAATCTGACACCTGAGCCCTCTCTCTCCAGGCAGTTTCTACCCCCACCCCCATGTATGGGTCACTTTTTCCTGTTTTTTTTTTTTAATGTCCTAATTTTTTGTTGAAAAATGGACATGTTAGATAATAATGTAACAATTCTGGGTACTGACACTTAACCCTATTTCCCTAAGTCTTATTGCTGTTTTTGCTTTCTTGTTTGTCTCATTTGTTTTCACTGGTGTCTCTCCCTTTCCATGTGCCATCTCTGGTGTCACTTCTCAGAAGTCACTGCCTTGAGCCTGTGTGCAGTCACCTAGAATGACAGCGGTTTTCAAGAGCTCTTTTGATGGTCTTTTTCCTTGATCTCTCTGTTAAGCTGTCTGCATCTGTTTATATCACACTTAGCTATAAGCTTCCATTAATTTCAGGCTCATTGCTTTATCATATTCAAAAGCGCCCTGAGCTACATCAGTATTGTAACTGAGATTTAATAAATTTCTTGAATAAATGTTTCTTTAGTTGCCCAAGGCCATTGAATTTCCACAGACTTCAAATCATTGTTGGTTCGTTTTATAATTTTAACCATTGTGATTGTTTCTCTGAGGGCTATGGAGCTCCTTAAATTGCCATGCTGAAAGTCATTCTCCTAATCCATTCTTATTATATTTTTCTATACACCCTCTTAAATGTCATGTTTTCCATGAAATACCCCCCTCTATTTTCTTTTCATTCTACATATTCATCATCTGCATAGGGACAACTCCCAGCTTCTCTCCTGAGGTCTAATATGGTACTTCAACTTGATTGGTCCTCATGAATACCAACATGCTATTCAAACTCAAATTCCCCCAAATGGAATTTATCATATTGTCCCAAATATAACCCATTTTTCCCCAATATCAACTAAAGCCAACTGAAATTCCTTACTTCAAGTAGAAATTCTGGGCTAACCTTGAATTTTAATTGCCAACAACCATTACAGAAGACTTCTTCATATCCGATGTCCAGGAGTTTATTATTTAATCTGGGATATCCTGAGTATGTACCATACTGAAAACCCTATTCTGATGAAAGCTGCTATGCATTAAATTGTTAAAAGTGATTAATTTTACACAGTGCCCATGATTTGATCCATGTAATACATCCAGCTTATCCAAAACTTAGATTTAATCAAGGATCAGCATCTTTTTTTTTTTAAAGATTTTATTTATTTATTTGACAGAGAGAGAGATAGTGAGAGCAGGAACACAAGCAGGGGGAGTGGGAGAGGGAGAAGCAGACTCCCCGCTGAACAGGGAGCCCGACGTGGGGCTCGATCCCGGGACCCTGGGATCATGACCTGAGCTGAAGGCAGATGCCTAACGACTGAGCCACCCAGGAGCCCCTAAGGATCAGCATCTTACCCAGATTTAGGCCATACGTTGAGGGGATCTGCTAGGTTCTGAATGTGTTTCCCAAAAATTCATGTGAAATCCTAATGCCTTATGTGTCCCACTTATTAGAAGGTGGGACATTTGGGAAGTGATTAGTTCATGAGGGAGAAGTCTTCATGAATGAGAATAGTGCCCTACAAAAGAGGCCTAAGAGGAAGCCCTCACCCCTTCCACCATGTGAGGACACAGAAGACGGCTGTCTGTAATCTAGAAATGAGCCTTCACCAGAACCTAACCATGCTGGTACCCTGATCTTGGACTTTTAGCCTCCAGACCTATGAAGAATAAATTTCTGTTATGTGTAAGCCACCCAGTCTATGACCATTGGCCCCATCAAGCTGTAAGGTTAAAACTGCAACTTTTCCAACTTTTATGAGATGGTCCTTAAGTATTTCAGCAATAATCTTGTGCTACATCTGTTTTAAGAAACAAGCCAACTCTGTACACTTCAAAACTTTACAAGATTTAAGAAATCCAATACTGTTGAGCCAGTTAATAAAATGCAAAAATTATTTTTTGTAGAGATATAAAAACCAAAGTCTGTTGTATAATAATCTCATGTTATTCCTTAAATTAAAAAAATGTAAATGATTAGTCTCCGGACTCTGAGAAACAAACTGAGGGTTCTAGAGGGGAGGGGGGTGGAAGGATGGGTTGGCCTGGTGATGGGTATTGAGGAGGGCACATTCTGCATGGAGCACTGGGTGTTATGCACAAACAATGAATCATGGAACACTACACCAAAAACTAATGATGTAATGTATGGTGATTAACATAACATAATAAAATAAAAATAATAAAAAATAAGTGTTTAAAAAATGTAAATGAATTATTTTCCTTGAAAAGCTTAATTTCCCATTTTATCTAACAAAGTAAGATTGAAAATATGTTTTAAAAACCATGAATGGAAAGATATAAATGATTTGAAAAATAAATGAAGTAGTAAAACCGGGTCACAATCCAATCGAAGAAGTACTTCCACATGGATGCAGAGGTTAAGGAGTTGTTTAAGAAAATATTAGCATCTACTCTACTTACATTATCATTAAAATATTTACACAGGTTTTGTTCAGTTATAAACATTTGACCTTTTACTAGATTTTTATTTTGTATGAGTACATTGTTCTCCTTATTTATTTTTGTTACATGTTATTACTTATATTATTTTGTTAATGCATTTGCAACAACATTTTTAAATAAAGTATTTCTGGAACTTAAAATTTGTTTTGTATTTTGTT
The DNA here is from genome assembly GCF_002201575.2 of Neomonachus schauinslandi. Lineage (NCBI taxonomy): Eukaryota > Metazoa > Chordata > Mammalia > Carnivora > Phocidae > Neomonachus > Neomonachus schauinslandi. Next base: position 108,520,553 of record NC_058406.1, on the reverse strand, counting down.
ACAGCAGCCCAAACAGATTAAAACAAGGATTTACATGAGCACTTCTCCTACACTTTAGAACAGTCATTATCTGAAGACCAGCTAAACCAATTAGATCCTTTCTTAGGAAAATGGAAGTAGAATATATAAAGTGCTGACTGGCATGAAAGACTCAGATTATGACAGTCTCTGTTGTTGATCTGACCATCTTCTCCTTTATTCCACTTTCAATTTTATGTAGAATGCTAATGCCAGAAAATTATGTCTATAGATCTGACGAGTGCAACCTTTACTTAGAACCTTCTTGGGATATGTTATAATATAAAATAGTATTGTAGAACTGAGATCAACATATCATTCACTTCAGTAAATGTAAATGATCTTAATCACTCATTTTTTTTTAATTTAATACTTCTTTACAGAGCCCATCTCACATAGGTCTCTGTACAATGAATTATTTGACTTTTTTTTAGTAAGTAGAATTTTATGAGGCCTCTCACAAAATTTCTACTTATAAAATGGGAAGAATCTTAACATATACTAGCACAAATTTCGATCATTATCATCTAGAAAACATGTCAAATAAAAATGTTTATAAAATCAAAAGTTTAAAAAACAATCAAGTGAAATTGTGACCACCTATGATATAAGAAGGTGACACCATCAAGAGCTAAACAAAAGCATGCCATCTGCTGAATTATCTGAAACTACAAATTTGATTGTCAAAACTTGTATTGCCATAGACTAAATATGAGTCTTCTTTTAACCATATTTACAGTATAATGATTAATATGAAATATTTTGTCATTAATTCCCTCAACTTGTTAGTCAAGAAAAAAAAAATGATTTTCACCTCTAAATAAAAGTCTAATATACCCAAACAAAATTCTGTAACAAGTGACATTGGTGTTCTCCAGGAAGGTAATAAGAAGTAGGACTTCAATATTTATTTTAATAGAATAAAAGCATTATGTTTGCTTCCACTTCTATAGCACTTGCAGTATTTTTCAACCATCAGTTTGTACCTCTGTAACCTTCCTTCCCAAGTCCTGATCCTGAAGCTTTAACTTCCTTAGGAATCTAATCCTAGATACCAGAAGGAAAGTTGATTAATTAGGATTCAATTAAAAATGTCTTTGAGATAATTTTCCTTCTGGAAATTGATAAGGCAGAGGTTAGAAAACATACTCCAAGAGAAGAACAGATTGTTGTGCTACAGATGCTTAAGAACTTAACATTACAGAAGCAACTTACCTTTCATGACACATCTCCAGCCAAAATTTTTAATGGTATTACATGGGAAGTTTGCCATTTCATTAATGAAATCAGCAAGGCAGAAAGTCTTAAAGCTGTACAACACTTAACGTGGTAATCTCTTCCTATTACAAAGTGTCAGTTCTTCAATTTACTTCCCATAGAATGTAGTGATGGTTTTGAAAAAAAAAAAAAAAGGAACAAAACAGTGATTTAGCAACATAAGTTATATCTTTAGGTCTGAGACATTAGGAAAATTTTTATCCCTCATCATTCATTTAATATTATTGGAAATAATTTACTCTTGATCTCCCTGCAACCTAAGAAAAAGATACTGCTTACAAATAACAAAAACAAAAGCTGGTCACAGCATGAATTAATTTTTAAATATTTGTGCTTTATTTCAAGTTAATTTGTTTTTAGATCTACAACTTAGAAGCTACAATTGCCCTCAAAGGAAACTAGCAGTCGGAAGAGTGAGAAAAAGGGTGCCTCTGGAAGAGAACAAGACAGAACTGTGCCTCCCCTAAATAGACTGAATTTGTACATGCCCAGAAGTTAAATCCTAGCAGGGTCTCAGGGCAACAGTCTTCCCCACTCATCTGACTATGATGAAATGTTCCCATGAATACAACTAAACATAAATTTTGAAATCTGCAGTATTCTCTGGATACTATAGAGAGGACACAAGGAAATGGGAGTATGCTAGCAGTGGTTCTTTTCTACATCTCCTTCCTGCAAACCTTAAAAACCCAGGACACGGAGATAGCATAATCCTGGTGACCTCAGTGGGCACAGCTGACTGCTACGGCTGAGTTGAAGGCCCTTCCCAGTGACAAGGGTTAGTGTGGGGTTTTAGCAGATCAGGTGGGGGCAAAACAGCAGGAACAGTAAATTGTTGGCAACCTCAACACTACACTTATATGTTACCTTATTTATGTTATCTCAAGTGGTTATTTAAGTTCTCATACCTCATAAATTTGTCAATAATAAAAGGCAAATGAGAATATTTATAAAGTAGTTAGAGATTTAAAAAAATAGAAAATAAAGGGTTCCTTAAATATATAGTTCATATTCTTTGCATTAAGTGACTGAATTTGGTCTTTTTATTGAACTCAGAATAAACAATACCACATATATGAAGTCATATTAAATTTATAATTTAAAAAGAGGTTATTTGAATTTAGAATTCCAAGTCACCTGACCTTTATACTTGATGTATAGGCAACTCTCTCTTCACAAAGATTAGTCAGAAAGTTTCTATGTTAAATTTTTTCCCTTGTTGGGGCGCCTGGGTGGCTCAGTCGTTAAGCGTCTGCCTTCAGCTCAGGTCATGATCTCAGGGTCCTGGGATCGAGCCCCACATCGGGCTCCCTGCTTGGCGGGAAGCCCGCTTCTCCCTCTCCCACTCTGCCTGCTTATGTTCCCTCTATCGCTGTGTCTTTCTCTGTCAAATAAATAAATAAAACCTTTAAAAAAATTTTTTTTCCCTTGTCAGTTAGAGTTGAGTTTCCATAAAATATAATTATCCATCAAAGACCAGTTGCCAAGACTCAAAGTAATTGCATAACTGTGGAGCTATACTTGAAGTTTTATGGTCCATGAAACCACTCAGTAAAAATCCTCCTATTCCTGCATCACCTCTTTGGTTAAATATGAGAACCTGTAGTTATGATAGCTTTTTAGCCTTTGAAAAAATTCCACTGAAAATACACAAAGTGCATACTATTTAATGCTTTTATAAAAGTAATAACTTTCCAACTCAACTGAATGGAATTGTATCAATTGAACTGTATTTTCTATCTCTTATGATTAAACACTAATTCTAAAGTATTCTAATGTCAGCTGAATAATGTAGGAAACTTGTAGATACAATATTACTAGATAAACAGCCATTTGATTATTTTTCTAAAAATAAAACTAGATATGATTTAAACTAGACTGAATTAAGCCATCCATTTTTTTTTAAGGTAAATAAAAGGTAAGGTAAAATCCTTGGACTTTTGTCAATTGTATATAATTTTGCATTTAGAAACATACACTAATATACATATATACATATTTTGTACTATATATAACATGTGCATGTCCATATATTTATAAATCCACATTTTTCAGCCATCAGAATTTCTTACATATTTGCCTATTCGCAAAACTTAAAACAGTACCTAGCAAAAAGCAAGCATCCAAGAACATTTACTGAATGAATCAAAATCATTTGACTCATGTTAAAACAGAAGACAAAAGGTCCAAGATGGAGTCACTTATCTAAACCCAACATCAGCAAACCAATACTTAATGCCTAACCTTTCAACCTCCCAGGAATGTAACCTTTAACCCATCAACATGGAATTACCTGGTCACACTAGTGAGATAATATGCCCAACAGACCCTATCCATTCTCATAAGAAAGGAGACCTTGCCTGAAACAATGCATTCTTTGCTAATAATTTCCCTTTCCTGCCCCTTTTCAGTCTTTAAAAGTCTTCTCTTTTCTATAGCTTCTCAGAGCTCCTTTCTATTGCTATATGGGACACTGCCCAATTCATGAATCATTGAATAAAGCCAATTTGATCTTTAAATTTACATGGATGAATTTCCATTTTTGAGCACATTTGGTGGCAGCAGCAGGGCTGAAGGACATTTCCAACAGCTTTGGGGACAGCAAGAAATACAGGCCTGGTGAGAACCTGTTAGAGCTCTCTGTGGTTCTGAGGTCAGTTCTTCTAGGTTCCAAGTTCTACCCTCTGCATGGAGCTCCTGATCTAATTAGTTTTCTACAGTTTCCCCTTTGATTGAAATCCCTCCCCAAATCTTAACTAAAAACAACCTAGAATTACAATGGCTGTTATGGGGAAGTTCCAGTTAGACAGGATCATTCATTTAAGAAGTGCACCTCAAAGTAAGGGTTCCAAAATTAAACAAACAGAATGTGATACTTATTTTAATTGGTATGCAGAACCTTCCAAAAGGCTTTAAGATTCCAAAATAGCCTCATTAAAGACTCGTTACAAAAAGCTAATGAAAAATTGAAGACAGAGGTAGCTAAAACAAAAGATGATAGAACTAAGGTGTTCCCATTCCCCTCTATCCTTCCACACCTGAGTAACTCACATTTTACTAATTCTGTCTGAACTGTCTGTCCACTCTGACGAGAATACTGAGTAGTTACCTTTTAAAACAAAGCCACCCAATGAGACATCTGGCTGGCTCAGTCCGTAGAGCATGCAACTCTTGATCTCAAGGTCATGAGTTCAAGCCCCGTATTGGGCATAAGGCTTACTTAAAAAAAAAAAAAAAAAGCCACCCAAGGTTGCAGGATTTCCTCCCCAAATATCTTCCACTCCTTGATCAAAGACTGAACCAAAGGCCAGAGTTAAAGGATTTTCTAAGCCCAGTGGTGATCCCTAAATGTTTTTCCAAGTGTTAGAGTCCTAATTGGGACCTATAACCCTAGGCTACCAGATTTTTATCAGTTTGTGCACAATGTAGTAAGGTCTGGTAAAGCCCAAAACTAGATTTGGAAAGCAGAATGGTGCAATCCCAAGAATGAGATTCGAGATCTTTGATTTCCAACATGGTCTTCTAATGGACCAGAAATAACTCACAATATAGCAACTGATCTTTTATTTTTTTTAAGATTATTTATCTATTTATTTGAGAGAGAGAGAGGGGCAGAGCGAGCAAGAGAGGACACAAGCTGGGGAGAGGGGCAGAGGGAGAAGGAGAAGCAGGCTCCCTGCTGAGCAGGGACCTCCATGCGGGGCTCCATGCAGGGCTCGATCCCAGGACCCTGGAATCATGACCTGAGCTGAAGGCAGACACTTAACTGACTGAGCCACCCAGACGTCCCACAACTGATCCTTTAATAGCCATTCCTAGTGTCCTCCCTGCCACATTGATTGATCTATTATTCAAACATGCAAACAAAAGAAAGATGAACCTGTGGCAGACTTTAAAGCCCATTGGAAACTCTCTTCTTACAGCATTCTGGATTTCATACAATAAATGAGGTCACCCAACCTGCTCTAACTGCTTTATTTGTAAATCAACTATCTCCTGAGATTAGTGGGTTAATAAAAAGGCAGAAAATAGGATGGGGGCCACCACAGCTAAACATTTTGAAAAGACCTTGGAGCAAGACTACAAACAAAAGTCTGCCAAGTTATTAGCTTTACAGCTATAACAACGGGAAGCCTTGCCAAATTCTAGTTGATATCAGAGCTATGTTTTCTACTTTAAATCCACCCTCATAGGACAACAAATCACTCAGAGTAAAAAGGAGGTTTCTGTAGAACGGGTATCTAATAAAATTCAGAGCAAGTTTCTGTCTCAACCAGTACAAATGACTCTGAGACCTTTTACTGAAAAGCATCTTTTTTTGCTATGTGTTACAACCTCAGTCAATCTATTAGCTCAAGATCGCCTTTCTAAATTTAAAGAGCTAATACATTTTGCTTCCAATGAAGACCTCACCTTAGAATTTCCTGGCCAAATAAATAAAATCTTTAAAAAAAAAAAAAAAAGGGCGCCTGGGTGGCTCAGTTGGTTAAGCGACTGCCTTCGGCTCAGGTCATGATCCTGGAGTCCCGGGATCGAGTCCCGCATCGGGCTCCCTGCTCGGCGGGGGGTCTGCTTCTCCCTCTGACCCTCCCCCCTCTCCTGCTCTCTCTCTCTCATTCTCTCTCTCAAATAAATAAGTAAAATCTTTAAAAAAAAAGAATTTCCTGGCCAACTTAAACCTGACCTTTTATGTTCTTTGCAATCTGTCCTTGATACAGAAAAGAAAGAAGTCCAACAAAAGTCCCCTAATTTCATCTAGATGCCCGAAATTCTGTGGGCTACTTTTAATACTGACATTGGGAGAATAAAAAGTGCAGATGGATGTGACTGAATGTCTTGCTAAATTGCCTCAATATCCATTAAAGCCTGAGTCCACACAAGGCCTCACACCAGTTAACAGAAGACCTAATTGCCTGGGGGCTAATCATGCCCAGTACCAGCCCCTATAACATAAGGATCTTACCACCCAGAAACCTAAAGGGAAGAGATGGTGATTTGTCCAGAACTTATGAGTTATTAACAAGATAGTTATTCTCCATTTCCCAGTTGTTCCAAAGCTGAATACCCTTTTGTGATTGATCAATTCCACCTGACCCAAAATAATTCACTGTTCTGGACCTTTGCTCAGCCTTTTCCAACATTCCTATTAACCCTAACCATGATATCAATTTGTCTTTACTTGAAACAATCAACAATATACTTGGACAGTCATGCCTCAAGCATTCACTGAGATCCCTTCTTTCTCCCAAGTACTCCACCAAGATCCAAGCACACTCCAGATCCCGGGGAAATTAATCCTTCTAAAATATGTAGATGACCGCTTGCTGTGCTTGGTTACCAAATAGGTGTTCATAAAAGTTTCCATTTATTTGCTGCAACAGTTAGCTGGAGTCTTCAAGGAAAAGTAACAATTATCTCTAGATGGTATTCATGACCTAAGTCATAACCTGAATGCTAGAGGAACATGGCTATCTTCAAAAAGAATTTAGCTAATCCAAGGATTTCCTAGGCCCACAACTAAGTGATAGCTTTGTGGTCTTCGGATTGACTCTTACAGACTATGAGTTCCTAATTTTTCTCTATTGGCTTCCCCAATCTATGAACTTACTAAAACTTTAGTTCCCGAAACCCTTCCTTGGAAAGATAAACATGAGCAGGCTTTTATAAGACTAAGACTATAGAACCACACTTGCCTTAGAACTACCTAACTATTCAAAACCTTTTCATTATATTTGTGCATGAAAGAGATAGCCAGGCCTTGGGAATGCTCACACAAAAACAGGGCAATAAATATAGGCTCACTGCCCATTGTAGAATACACCTTGATTCAGGTGCTCATGCCTACCCTAACTGCTCAAAGGCTATATGCTGCAACTGCAAAGGAGGGAGAAGCCTCAGCAGACTTAACGCTAGCAAATGATGTTTATTTACAAAACCTCACGCTGTCCAAAGTCTTCTTAACTCTGACTGACTCAACATTTCTCTGCAAGCAACTAACCTCCTCTGAGATCCTTCTGCTGTCACCACCTAATCTACATCTTATATGTCCCAAAGTTCTTAATTCTGCTATGTCAGTACCCCTTCATGATGAAGATGAGCCCCATGAGTCCCATGGTAATAACATCCCATTTTGTAAAACCACATCCCAATTTCTAAGACACCCTTTTAATTAATCCTGATCCCATCTTGTTTGTTGATGGGTTATACCATAAAAAGGAAAAAGGGAATTTCCAAGCTGGTAGTGCTATTACTACCTAATATAAACTACTTGAAAGGGGAAACCCCCCTCCCACAAGCTCAATCTGCCTGACAGAGCACCACACTCTTGCCAGAGCTTGCCAGTTATCAGGAGGGTGCCAGTTATCAGGAAGACAAACTGTCAATATTCACACTGGTAGCTGGTATACCTTTGGAGTCCTCCATGATTTGGGGATGTTATGGAAACAAAAGGGTTTGCGTAGATCCTCTGGGACCCCAAACAAAAATGAGCAACAAGTAAATGATCTTCTTACTGCTATTCTCTTAACTTCTAAAATTGCTGTCAACAAAACTGAAGCTTATACTAAAAAGACTGAACCTGAGCATCAGGGAAATGCCCCAGCTGACTGCAGATGAAGTACATTCTGTTTCTGCAAAAAATGATCCCTCACTGCTAGACATTTGCCATCCTGATGTCCTTGTAACATGGCAACAGTCTGTGCCTGATTCAGAGAAATTAAGAAGAGCAAAAAATGGTTGTGAATTCAATGAACAGTCAGAGCTATGGGAAACCCAAGAAGGCCACTTGGTTCTTCCCAGCTCCCTGGCAAGCCCCATTTTTCAATTTTTTTTGCATTCTTTCATCCACCATGGCATGTTTAAGATGATTCAAATTATGAATAGACATTAGTGGAGGTACTTCTATAGAAATGTGAAAACAGTCTACCAATAATGTCTGACCTGTCAGGTCCATAACCCTAGAAAAATTACCTTTGTCTCCAGAGGCCTCAGGCCTCCGCACTCTGGATCCACTGAATACCTGTAGCTGGATTTCACTTAACTACCAGTTAGGATGGGTTATCAATATGTTCTTATTATGGTATGTATGTTTTCTGGATGGGTTGAAGTTTTCCCTTGCCATAAGGCATGCCCTTACAGTGGCAAAGATATTATTGGAGAACACATTTTCCACTTGGGTTGTATTTTCCATAATCTGCAGTGATCAAGACATCCACTTCACTTGGAAAATCATATAAGCCTTAATGAAAGCCTTGCAAACCTCTTGGAATTATCAGTGTGTCCCTGTCACCCTCAGTCACCAGACAAGGTTGAAAGAACTGATGAGATTCTCCAACTTAAAATCTCTAAGTTGGGTGCCTGGGTGGCTCAGTCATTAAGCGTCTGCCTTCGGCTCAGGTCATGATCCCAGGGTCCTGGGATCAAGCCCCGCATCGGGCTCCCTGCTCCGCGGGAAGCCTGCTTCCCCCTCTCCCATTCCCCCTGCTTGTATTCCCTCTCTCGCTGTGTCTCTCTCTGTCAAATAAATAAATAAAATCTAAAAAAATAAAATAAAATAAAATAAAATAAAATAAAATCTCTAAGCTTACTGAAAATACTAGACTCCCTTGGCCTAAGATGTGACTATTTCACACCCTGCTGTCTATTCACAGTTCCCACTTTTGGAAACAAACTCCACATGAGACAGTCACCAGTAGACCCGTGTCCATCGGTATACAACTTTCTGCTGATCCCTCATTATCCCATGTCAGTATGACCAGCTATTGTTAAGTCTTTAATGCTTCATGCTAAAGGTTAAAGAAGCTTTTCCGGATCCCTACTCAAAGCATCCTATTGGTCATCGTCCGGAGCCTGGTGATAGGGTACTCTGGAAACATCAACAGAGGAAAACAGCCATCAAACTCCATTGAAAAGGACCTTACCAAGTGCTCCTGAATACTGACACTGCTACAAAACTGGAAAGCACTGAGCCTGTAAATTTAAAGATCAAATTGGCTTTATTCAACAATTCATGAATCTGGCAACATCCCACCTAGCAATAGAAAGGAGTTTTGCCGAGCTGTAGGAAAGGACGAGTTTTTGAATACAGAAAGGGGGTGGGAAAAATTATTAGCAAAGAATGCATTGTTTCAGGCAAGGCATTGTTTCTGCCCTCCTAAAGGGAACAGAAGGAGTCTGTGGGGCAGATTATGTTTAAATTTACATGCCTGAATTTTTGTTATTTAAAGCCCCACAAAATATTTTGAATGCTTAAAAGGAAAGATTCAAATGCTGACTTCTTGAATAGTTGAATACCACTGAGGTACCCATTCATATTATGATTGAAAGACCTCACATTCTCAGGTAACTTTCCCAAACACAGATACACTTTTGCTTTTATAAGTGACTTCATGCAGAAATGGAAGGAGACATGAAACTTTGGACCAGGTTATTTTGATAACTATATTCATTTTTTTCTCAAAGACTTTTATTTTTAAAACTATTATTTTCTCCACAGATTAGATTTAGTTATTTTGCTTAAAAAAGATCTGTGGTAAAATAGTAGTAGTATTGTCATCCCAAACATTAAAGATAAACTTAAGGCAAAGATATTCTAAAAGTATTATTTTCATAAATAAAATCTTTAAAAAAAGGGGGGGGCAGTTGGGAGGTTCAGATGGTTAACTGTCTGTCTTCGGCTCAGGTCATGATCCTGGGGTCCTGGGAGCGAGCCCCACATCAGGCTCCTGGCTCAGCAGGGAGCCTGCTTCTCCCTCTCCCTCTGCCTCTCTCCCTGCTCATGCTCTCTCTCTCTATCTCTGTATCTCTGTGCCTCAAATGAATAAATAAAATCTTTAAAAAAAATAAAAGTATTATTTTATTTCTTAATACTCTTATTTCACTACAAAAAAATTTTTTGAAAGTTTATATACTCTGAAAGCCACACACAAACACACTTACTTAATTGAAAGAAAAACATTTTCATGAAGCTTTAAGGAACAGGAAAACATTTCATAAAACACATAGTAAGTATAAATGCATAAAAGATGAACTAATTATATTATTTTAACTATTATTGATTCCTGAAAAAGACAAAGCTATTCAGTTGAATTCAATACTAGGTTGTAGTGGTAAGACGGCCATCTTCTCTTTCTAAAATTGCATTTAACATAGTCGGTGGCAGACAAGTAAACAACTAACCATAATACAAGACAGACTAAAACAAATGATATCGGTTCATCTTTTTTACTTATTCTAATCAATAATGCCCTTAAAAGTAATAGCGTAATATTGGAGACCTAAATGTCATAGAGTCCAGACTCTTTATCATTCCAGTCCCAGCCTGCCTTTAAGACAAACAAAACAATGGCTTTCATGGTCTATCAAAGCAACAGGCAAAGTTTCTGAGCCTGAAGCCAGTGAAGAGTCAAGTGTCTCCTATTTGCATTTGTATGACTTGGTTCTTCTAATTATGAGACTTGTACAGGGATCTGGTGCCAGTTTGTTTCTCTCTCTCTTTCTTCCTTTCCTTTTCTGCTGTTATTGCTAAGATTACTTCAAATGCTGTTGTTTGCTCTTGTTCTCAGATGCTTCTTCTTGTAACTCATCAGCCTTTCCTTCTCCCCAGATTAATACCCAGGCCTGCCATGGGACCCAATTCAATGCTTACTAGGAAACCAGCCTGGATAGAGGTCAGATACTTAAAAGCATCTCTTATTTAGTTGCCCAAAGACAAACACATTGCTCTTCACTGTCTTACGTGCACACCAGCTCTAGACCGGCAGTGATAGAGGTGAGGCTGCTGTAGTGGGAATCCACACCATTTTTATTAGAAATACAGGTCTTCTCTAAGGAAAAAAATACTTTTTTTTCAAACAAGATGGAGAAAAACACAACAGAAACCCTACAAGTGTACAGTTAGTAAATGAACATTTACCAAAAGTTAGGTTAAAGTTTCTAAGTCTTAGGAGCACATTTTCTTAAAGACTGTCTTATATTAAATTTAATTTTTCGGTCCAAACCACAGAACCATATTTCAACCACACCCAAGTATAATTTATAACATATTTTTATGCAAAAACATTGGGAACCCTTACTACCCTTCACAAGGCACCTCTCTGGGCAACACATGTGCCCCCCAGCTGTGGACCAGGAGATCAGGAGGTAAAGGCTCCTCTGCTGCAGAAACAAGGGCCCTGGGGCTAGATATGGTGGAATTAGTGAAGACAGATTTGGGGCAGGGCATTTTATATGAGACCAAACCCAGGTATAAGTTGGAAGAGCAAAGAGATCAGTCTTCTCAGGGCTTAGGCATTGATGAGAATTTCAGAGTGACTGGATCCAGAGTGTGTATATGAGAATGATCGCTGGTCCAAACAGTTTCTTTACAGTGTCAAGCAGGCCTTAATTAAAGTACAAAGGCATCTACAGAATCAAATTCAGATAGGATGTAGTATAGCCATTGCCAGGGGCTGGTGTGGGGAAAATGGGGCATTGTTTAATGGGATACAGAGTTTCAATTTTGCAAGATGAAAAAGTTCTGGAAATTGGTTGCCCAACAGTATGAATATACTTAATACTAGTAAACTACTTAAGAATGGTTAAGATGGAAAACTTTGTCATATGTAATTTACCATAGCTAATTTTTTTTAAAGGAGCATGATTTACAATCTGACACAATGATCACACTGAAAACAGCAAAGAAAAATGAAAATTTAAGGTGATTATCTAGAAAATGTAGCTGCAAAATTCATCTGTCCAAACAACTGAACAAAAGGACACAATATTTTCCTGGTTTGTCTTTTCCCTTCACTTGCTCTAAATCTGCATTTCAAGAAGCTCAATACCTCCTTGTACCCTAACAGTATGAAGTATGCCTGTCAAGCAACATTCAGCAAATTTTGTGCCTTCAATCCGGGTACAATGATTGCTTCCTAACAGCAAGCTCCATTACTAGGATAGAATTTTCCCCAAAGAAATAATCTGCAGATACAACTAACTATGTGCATCTGCCTGGCTGTCTCTACACACACACACACACACACACACACACACACACACACAGCTATAAATAACATGCATATGCTGCTTGCACACTCATGAGGTGTGAGTATGGACACTGCACAGTTCTTTTTTTTTAACATTTTTATTTATTTATTTGACAGAGAGAGACACAGCGAGAGAGGGAACACAAGCAGGGGGAGTGGGAGAGGGAGAAGCAGGCTTCCCGCTGAGCAGGGAGCCTGACGTGGGGCTCAATTCCAGGACCCTGGGATCATAACCTGAGCCAAAGGCAGCTGCTTAACGACTGAGCCACCGAGGCTCCCCGACACTGCACAGTTCTTATTGGACATTTAGCTAATATGCATTGAGCAGACTCCATGCCCGGGCCATCAATAAACAGACAAACATGGTCCCAGCCCACACAGAGCCTATAATCTGGAGACAGTACCTTATGCTACAGCCATGGGGTGCCAAAAGAAGTTAAGAACTAGGTGCCTACCCAGGCTAAGCTAAAAACCCAAGAATGAGTAAGTCCTAAGGACAAATGTGTGTAGACAAATGCAGAGAGAGAGACAGGGTCCAGAAGTAAGAGCAAAGGTTAAGTAGAAGGGACAAAATATGAAAATGACCTGGAAAAAGAGGAATATTACCATCAAAACCAGAGAATCTTGGTTATAAGCAACTTACACACTTTGAGAAGGAACAGCCAGTAAGTTGATCTGTGTGTGAAGCATCCTACACATATTAATGTAAATGATCATCCCCTCATCTTTGTAATGTGATGAGTTTTTATTTCCCATTATGAAGATATTAAAATTAAGGCTCAAACAAGTTCACCTGTCCATGGTTAACAAGCTTACAGGCTGCTTTCCCAGGGAAGAAATTTAGGACCTTCTAGTCTCTAAAGCAGTGTTTTCCCCTCTGTGTGTCTACCTCGGAAACTGTGTGTGTGTTCTTGTCTTCTAATCTCAACTTTGCATAATCTTGTCTGTGAATTCCTCCCTTTCCACGTTCTACCTATGACATGCTCCACAGGAGGACAGCAGAATGGAAGTCAGAATTCACACTGCAAAGACTACGTGTGGGAGAGGGGGTGTTATGCCCTGGGCAGGGTGTCTTTCCTAATAGTCTCAACACCCACTTCTTGCAACCTTCTTCTGAGTTTCTGCCTTGGAGCAGTTTGCCATCTAACAGGGAAGACAAAGTGAGAGAGAAACGAGTGCATACACAGAGCAGCACACCTAAGTACATTCCCAGGGGGGCCCTGACCTTCAGCATCTGAGGATGGAAGACAGAATGTTTTGGTGCTGCAGGCATGGGACCATTAGGTGGCAGAGACCATAGTGATGGTCAAGAGGAGAAACAGTATCTATGTCTTGTCTTCCTCTGAGGAAAGGTAAGTGATCCACGTAACATCTCCATGAGTATCTCTCCCCTTAGGGAACCCTGCCCTAGCCAAATGCCCAGACTGAATGGCCTGCCCCTTAGCCTCCAAGTTTCTGTCCACACACCCATTATTCTTCTGCTATGTTTTCCTTCTTAATTTTTCTTTTGAAACATTGACTTCAAGTTTTAAATTCAGTATAAAAACTCGGATATAATGAGTACCGGAATGGGCAGCAGACGGAAGAGGCTCTAGGTCTAACCTGCACACTGTTGGGCAAATGGCCTTGCATATGGTGTAACCCTTTCTGGATGTGAGCATCCCCATTTGCCAAAATGAAGGCTTAGATTTTAACAGCCTTCAAGATCCTTTCTGGCTTCAAAAGTAGGATTCTACATTCAAAGGGGAAATGAACAAAAGTACAGTCTGTGCACTTTTTAATTGTTTGTTTTATGAGACTATTTTTTCTTTCTGAAGAAAATCCTCTAAAATACTTAGTTGTATGCCTGCTCTTATGCATTGAGATTCAATGCTGGGAGGATGTGAAATCCATTCTTACTTCATCCTCTAGAACCGTATCTCTCAGCTCTCCACTTCCCACTGACTTTCCCTTTCAGTGTGGTCTTCCTTCTCTTTGAATTGGGTGGGTTGGAATGACTGTGCTTTTCCACACCTTGTAATTAAATCATGAGCTCAGAGCCCAAAATACATCTATTTTTCCTCACCAGCATGTCCTCTGCGCAAAGCATCAGCATCTGTCCTGTGGGTCACCAGAACAGAGCCCACCTCCTGGTCTCTGAGCTGCCTTCTTGACGCTGCAATTCTTTGACAGTGATCTCTTCAAACAAATGGAATCATGCCATTTAATCTTGCTTAAAACCTGCTGGTGGCTTCCTCTTATACTTAAAATTAAGTTGAAACTCCTCTCCTTGGCTTTAAAATTCTCCACATGACCAAGACCCAGGGTGCCCTTCCTCTCTCCTTTGGTTCCTCGAACAGGCACCTTGGCAACTCCCCTCCAGCTGCTTAATGACCTCTTCCCCACTCTTCATGTACTTGGCTTTATGCTGTTGATTACAGCTCAGTTTAAATCTCATCTCCTTAGAAAAGGCTTCCCTGGACAAGTTTAAGTCACTTTTCTTTTGTCGTGATATTGTAAAATTCTTTGCTGAACATTAACCAGTGTCATATTTTATTTTTCCTTCCCCTGTCCCTCCCAAACACACACACTTGCATGTAAGTTTCACAAACACAGGAAACAGTCTGCCTCAGTCAGCCTCATGGCCTGGGAGAAATCAAATAAAATATTTCAGAAATAAATATAAAAATGCAAAAATATAGAAAATAAGTGAGGCTTGCTCTGTATCAATGGCACTTAAATAATGTTATATGCAACCTCACTTTACAAAAACAAAAAAGTCTTCTCTTCCCATTCCTTCATTTTCCACCTAAGTATTTACACATGGAGCCTTCAAAGAAAGCCTTGCTTTCCCCTCAGAAAAGATATAAAATCTTATTAAATTTGCCACTGACTGAAAGGTACATTTGAATGAATCATTGCTGTATAGTAAATTGGGATATGAATCTTGAAAATTAATAATAGCTGTCAAAAACAGTAGCAGATCTTTCCAATTCTCACTCCATCCCAATTTATGAAAAAAAAATAAGAAAAATAAATGACTTAAGAAGCAAACACAGTTTCTGTGAAGGCTGTTAATTGAAAAATAAATGAAAGTGAATTCCATGTGCCCTACCACCAACATAAACAAAAAAAGAGAAAAGGAAAAAAAAAAAAGATGAAAGAAGCAAGTCAGCAAATTCTCAACCTTGTTAATTTGTCAGAAACAAAGACAAAAATTGTTCAAATTATATATCAGCAAAGGAAGATGTTGGATGTGTAAATGTTTTTGTAACTATCGCAGGCACACAACGCAGACGACGCTGTTCTAAAACAAGATAAATCTTTCCCCAAACTGAAAGTAACAGTTCCCTTCTTGTGGACCACCTATGATTTATGTGCATGGACAACCTGTCTGTTATGGTTATTGGAGAGCTATCTTGCAAGGTCTGTGAAAGACCAAAACATTCAGCTCAGCTTCATAGTGTTCTTATCCTACACACAATTAAAAAAAAAAAAAAAAACACATTATCAAGAGTCGTAGAGCCCGTCTGCCAACTCTACAATTCAGAAAAAAGTTACAAGGATCTTGAAGGCAAATGTTGCTATATATTTTGTGGCAATTCACTGAAATCTTAACCTTGGGAAACTTAGATGAATAGCATTGTATCATGAAGTCAACAATAAATAGCATCTGAAGATAAACTAAGTCAAGGATCCTTAATATGAAATTCCAAGAAATTTCAGAAATTCTTTCATCCAACACTAATATAAACGAAGAACAAAAATATCTCTTGAATGCTGCTGAATAATCTCAGCGGCTGAGATCTCTACAAATTAAGACATTCAAAATCTTATGTTACAGTTATATTTAGTAAGATTCTTCTTTAAATTTTAATTCACCAAATATGTCTTGAAATACACAGCCCTTAGCAACCCCAAAATCATTTTGGAAGAGACAAGGTATAGCTAGACACAATGATGATTTGTTGACTGGGAACAGGCTATAAAGGTTTGGGCTATGATGGGTTTGCATAGGGAGCATTCTCTGGATCACCCAACCCTCCTGAGAAGTGTACCTGCAATGTACACACTGGACATTTTCATTCCACATGCCCTTTTTCTAGTTTCACTCCGTACTTAGTCTGCTAAAGTTATCCAGAAGTCCTACCATAAATAGATGTCTAATTTTGTTTTACCCTGAATTTCCCAAAATCAATTGCCCATAAAACTCTTTTATGACATAATATATATTAACATATATGAAATTGATATTTTCAGAATACATTCTGGGAAACTTTCAGCAATAAAATATATTATTGTAGATATAATTTTTTCTGAAACACCTTACATTACTTTAAATAGAATCACCAAATTTTATACCTAAAAGTACTGAAAATTTTCTAGTTCAAAGCTCTCAATTTATAGTTAATGAAAGGAGCCACCAGGTCATGCAGTTAGTAAATTGCTGATCTTGCATATGCGGGATGAGTTCTCCAAATTCCCGGGCCAGGGTTATCTCTTACTGAAGCCAAAAAAAAAAAAAAAAAAAAAAAAAAAAATCCTTTGTACATAAAGAACAAGAAATTTGAAATCAAAAGGCTTGAGAATAATTTTACCACTTTTTAACTATATGTCCTTAGGAATACAAATTCCCCTTGTAGAAAAGTTATTTTAATAAGGATGTATCTATCTACCTATCTCATAGAATTGTTACGTGCAAAAGCTAATAAAATATATAAAAGCACTGCATACAATATGGAGGACTAAGCAAGTATTAGTCCTCATTAATTAATATTGTTATGGTGGTTGTTTCACTTCATCGACCTCCATTTGGAAATCTAAGGTGATTTTTTTGTAATTAAAAATTATCAGTCCATGGTTTCTATGATTTGCTAATGGAATTATTGCCTGTGCTTCTAGATAGGAACAGAAAGACAGCTGGATGATTTGAAATTTTGGAAGCTACATTCATTCACTTTGGAAAACAGCATGTTTCCTAGTACAACAAAATAAAAATCTGAACTAATGGCTAATTTTAGTGTATTCAAAAAGGAAACAACCTAATAGTCTAACACCAGGAAAACTGGGATTTCTAGTAAAACGTTAACATGCTTTCCTCTCCTCTAAGATGATAACATGCATAACGCCAAGAACACTCTCCAATTCCAATAAAAATACAGAATCTAATGCAATTGCTAGACTAATTATAGGAATATCATCCTGTTGAAATGAAATGTTATGTATGTTATCAAACAGGATCAGAATTATCAATGTTGGTTTCACTTATATTTCTCCAAATATTCCTTTCTCAATCTCTGCATCTCTAATTTTATTCTAAAGTCCTAAATTCAATTGATTTGACCTACATATTGAAATATAATGAAAGGATACTAAATACATTAAAAGAATACTCTTTTTTTTCCAATCTATACTTCTTTTTACACATGTTTCTCTCTTGCTTGAATTATTTTTTAATTTTTTAAAACATACTGTTGCATATTTTATGAAAGCTGGGACTCCCCAAATGAAAGCAGCGAAATTTCATCTCATCTGAAACAGTCTCTTTTTACCTGAAGCCAGCTTGGAGCTGAGTCTCCTGTGCATTCACAGTGCCACTAGTTTATTTATTTATTTGCGAGAGAGAGAATGAGAGACAGAGAGCATGAGAGGGAGGAGGGTCAGAGGGAGAAGCAGACTCCCCGCCGAGGCAGGGAGCCCGATGCAGGACTCGATCCCGGGACTCCAGGATCATGAGCTGAGCCGAAGGCAGTTGCTTAACCAACTGAGCCACCCAGGCGCCCCACAATGACATGATCTTTCCAAAGAACCAACTTTTCCTTTGTTGATGCTGCTGCTACTGATGATAATATTTCATTAATTTCTGCATGTATGGTATTGTCCTCTGTTTACTTTTTGTTTGCTTGTTTGACTTGTAGTTCATTTTGCACCTTGTGGTAATAGATTTTTAGGTGTTGACTACACTTCTTGTTCTTTTTTTTTTTAAGATTTTATTTATTTATTTGACAGAGAAAGACACAGTGAGAGAGGGAACACAAGCAGGGGGAGTGGGAGAGGGAGAAGCAGACTCCCCGCCGAGCAGGGAGCCCGATGCGGGACTCGATCCCGGGACTCCAGGATCATGACCTGAGCCGAAGGCAGTCCCTTAACCGACTGAGCCACCCAGGCGCCCTGCCCTATGTCTTTAAGTCAACTTTGCTAAGACTTGGCATCACTCCCTAACCACAACCCCACAGCCACCAACTGTTCAAGGTAAGAGAAAAGGGGTCTCCAGAATTTAAAAACAAAAACAAAAACAAAAAACTATAAGCTGTTTGCCAGTCTCACTAGCTGTAGAATCTAGGACAGCAGAATTGTTCTTCTCTAGAGACACAGTGGTTAGAACTGCGTTAAGTTATTCCTTTCTCTGACCCTCAATTCAACTCATGCAGGAATCTTATGGAATAAAAAAAAGACAGACATCTGACTATAATTTGGATGTGAGTAGTAAGTGTTTATTTCTCTAATGAAATGGATAATTTGCTATTAATTATTTTGGAAGTTCCAGAGCAGAAATAATCATCTAAAACAATTGCATGTGTCCTGAAGAAACAGTCACCACTCTGATCCGACAAGGCCACCAAATGCTAGATGTTGAATAAATTAAAAACATACAGTAGGGCTTACATGTATTACTAGAAGAATGAATATATTTCAACACATGTCTCTGCAGCACTACCCACAGCTGTTGGAACTGTGTGTCGATCTTATTCACCATACACACACTGAGAATTTTTGCAAGAAGGTGAGGTACAGAGATATTATTAGAGTTTCAAGTCATTGAAAAACCCTTTAATAGACATTAACCAGACTAGAATTGGCATTCTTCAACCAAACCCTGCCAATCATCCCAAGATTGGTCTAAATGTTCCCTTCAATCAATATGCATCATGACAAGTTGATTAAAATAATTAATAAAAGCATGGGATCATCTTGTTAGCATTCAGTAGTACACCAGGCTGAAAAAAAATACAAATGATCCTTAATCTCATCATCAAAAAGCTGCAAATATTGGCACATACATCATCAACAGTATTTGGAGTGCAGCTGAGGAGAGGGGGAAGAAATGATTACTTTTCAAGTTCTATAAACTTGGAATTTACACTACTGTGTCATTATGTTGATAGCGCAGCTATCTGTGTTCTCTCACGTGCCCAATTCAAAGTGCCATATGTCACAAATGTAGTTTGAAAAATCAAGTGAATTAAAATAAAATAAATTTGCTATTAGGAATTTTTCTACATCATACAATTTTCTGTGAAGTATATGGATCATCTGGTGAAAGAAATCCAAGTTTTCATTGTATTAAAGCTTCTGAATTCTAAAAGATTCATAATCAAAAAAAGGAAATTTCAGAAGTGGACTCAGCCTCCTAAAAAATTAGTTCAACCACCTCATTAAAAAAATAATCAGAACAGAGAGCTTTAATTGAATTAACCAGTGCATACACAAGCCACCAATACATTAGCTACCTTGATCTGGATATGCTATCACCTAATTTTTCTCTCATTCCACCTCTAATCCATTTTACACACTGTTCTTAAATTAAAATATCCAAAGCTCAGACATGTTCACTTCCCATCCCATTCCTCCAGACTTTATCCAAGTCCCTTTACTTGGCACTCAAGCCCCTCAAGTTTTAGATGCAGCCTAGTTTTTGTTCTTTCCCCTTCAACTCTGGCCTTTGCCTCAAGTCAACACCAAACCAGTGGAAAGATCCATTATTATCTCCAGTTGCATCCTGAATGGCCTCCTTTTTAGTTTTCTGAAACATCAGAGCATAGTGCATATAAATTTGTAACTGTGATTGAACTGAAAAATAAATGCTCTCTCGTCAGCCTGGGAGAGGAAAGGTCTTCATTATTCTTCAAAAGCTAGTTTAAGAATTACCTTCAACGGAAAATCATATAAGCCTTAATGAAAGCCTTGCAAACCTCTTGGAATTATCAGTGTGTCCCTGTCACCCTCAGTTACCAGACAAGGTTGAAAGAACTGATGAGATTCTCCAACTTAAAATCTCTAAGTTGGGCACCTGGGTGGCTCAGTCATTAAGCGTCTGCCTTTGGCTCAGGTCATGATCCTGGGGTCCTGGGATCGAGCCCCGCATCGGGCTCCCTGCTCGGCGGGAAGCCTGCTTCCCCCTCTCCCATTCCCCCTGCTTGTGTTCCCTCTCTCGCTGTGTCTCTCTCTGTCAAATAAATAAAATCTTTAAAAAAAAAAAAAAAGAATTACCTTCATCATGAAGCTGCATCTGATCCTCCCAACTTTGTATTTTCTTATCGGGCTAGGAAGCCACTTTCTGCTCATAATAACCTAGGACTTTATTAGAGTCCTTTCAGGGCAAGGATCATGTCTGATTCATTTTATATTTTTTTAGTAATTCATCCAGTAATCTTTCCATTTCAGATACTTGTGAAAATTCAGGAACTAAAAGATTAACTCAAAGTCAGGCACTGGGTCAACTTGCTGGAGGAAATGTTTTTGGATGTGTTCTTTACTGTTACCCCTCAAGTCAAAAGAAGCAAAAGTAAAAGAGTTAAAAAAAATCTATTGTATTACTCAAGGCTCATCACAAAATAATAATCAATAGGAGACATGATGATGATGATGATTGATAGATAGATGATAGATAGATAGATAGTTATTATGAGGAACTGGCTCACAATTATGGAAGTAGATGTCCAAGACTATTGTCTGCAAGCTGGAGACTCTGTAAAGTCAATGATGTAATTAAGTTTAAGACCAAAGCCCTGAGATCCAGGAAAGCCAGTGGTGAAAACCCGGGTCCAAAGGCAGGAAAAGATGAGATAAGATGGCCCAGTTAGCAGCAAGGCAGAAAAAAGGGGTTAATTCCTCTTTCCTCCACATTTTGTACTATTCAGGCCCTCACCAAATTGGATGAGGCCCACCCACATTGGGGAGGGCCACCTACTTTACTGAGTCTGCCAGTGAAATGCTAACCTTGCCCCAAAACACTCACAAAAACACAACCAATAATAATAGTTAATCTGGGCATTCTATGGCCAGGCAAGTTGACACATAAAATTAACTACCACACCTATTCTTTTTTTTTTTTTTTAAGATTTTATTTATTTGAGAGAGAGAGAGAAAGGGAGCAAAAGGGGGGGGGGGGGGGGGGAGGGGGAGGGGAGAGGCAGACTACCCGACGAGCAGAGAGCCTAATGTGGGTCTCAATCCCAGGACCCTGGGACAATGACCTGAGCCGAAGGCAGAAGCTTAATGGACCCAGGAGCCCACTACCACATCTATTCTTTTTTTTTTTTTTAAAGATTTTATTTATTTATCTGAGAGAGAGAATGAGATAGAGAGAGAGAGAATGGGGGGGAGGGTCAGAGGGAGAAGCAGACTCCCCGCCGAGCAGGGAGCCCGATGCGGGACTCGATCCCGGGACTCCA
Source organism: Neomonachus schauinslandi (assembly GCF_002201575.2). Taxonomy (NCBI): domain Eukaryota; kingdom Metazoa; phylum Chordata; class Mammalia; order Carnivora; family Phocidae; genus Neomonachus; species Neomonachus schauinslandi. Next base: position 108,498,799 of record NC_058406.1, on the reverse strand, counting down.
GGATCATGACCTGAGCCGAAGGCAGTCGCTTAACCAACTGAGCCACCCAGGCGCCCTACCACATCTATTCTTGAGACAAAATATATGCTATGATAGGATGATAGATGAAGGTGTTGAAATTCCATAAGCTAATATAGGGTATTTGGAGAACATTTCAAATCATCAAATTCAATGAAATATGTGAGCAGTGGCTTTGGACACAGAGAAATTAGAAGAACAGAAACCGTATTTATTCTTCTCTGTCAAAATCTTTGCTCTCTTAAAAAATGGCATATATAAACATAAATATATATTGAGCAGTTACCATTGTATTTCTGTGCAGAGAAAACAAAGAATGTCCACCAGGTATAGAGGAAACATATTTGGGTTTGCAAGAGGAGTAGAGCAATTCTTCAATGGTCTGCACAATGAGGATTGGACGAACAGTGAGAAAGAAAATATCCTCACTCTTGTATCAGCATAGACAGGTGCACACTCACGTCTTGAGGACAGTAAAAGAGATGCTGGGAAAACAGATTATTTTGATAATTATTATTTTAAACTATAACCGTCAATAGTAAGATGTACATGCTCATGGCGTCTTATTATTTGCTTAAAAACTTTCAGTTAAATGCCAGCCTAGTAATTAATTCTGTTTAATGGAATTTTTGTTGCTTTAATCTCATTGGTGATAATTAACACCTATCAATTCTCCCTACTTACGAAAGACAGTTCAGAGAAAGGACTAAGCTCAGAAGACCTGGCACTGTCATGGTAAAGGTAGATTGAGAAGAGGTTAAAGATTTCATTTACTGAACTTTTTTTTCTTGTCCAAATTAATTCCTCAGTGCATAAGCTCAGTCTATACATTATAATAAATTAGCAAAAATTGAAAACGAAAACTGAGGAATAGTGAAGATTTTATCACTTTGTCAATGAAAACTTTCATCACCATATATGCACTGAGCAAATTTGTAGACCAAAGCAGAAAATGAACCAATACAGAAAAGTTCATAGGCTCATACTGATGAGGGAGCAGTAGGCTAGCTGAACACAAAGCATAAGCTAACACCCTGCAACCTCCCCTACCCTCCCACTCCTGGGTGGGATATGTGCACCATTCTTCCAGGAAGCTCGCAACTACTTTAATGTTAATGCCTTGCTAGAGGGGGAAAAAAAAAACCTTAACTTGACAATGGCAAGACGCCTGGTATCTTGTAGGTCCTCTTTAACATATGAAAGTTCTTTTGAAAACCTCCCTTTTTCCTTTCCTCCCCCAACCCAGCCACCCTTCACAACCTTGGTGCAGCACCTGTCCTGTCTCCGTGCTTTAATAAGGACGCCATTTCTCAGCAAAGACGTCTCAAGAATTCTTGGTCATCGGCTCTGGACCTCACCCCACCAAACCTAACCCATATTCCAAAACCACATCAATATCTACAAAAGTAGACTCTATAGTAGATCAAATGAGAAAGAACAGCTATGTTGCATGGTGACAAACACCATAATGTAATAGACTGTAAGTTCCCTGATAACAGGGACTCTGCATTTTGGTGGAAATATAGAATTATTATTAAAGGCACAGAATCCAAAGGCATTGTTCAAAGCCCTGCGATGCTACTTTATTAACCATATGACTTTTGGCAAGCCAATTAACCTTTCTGTGAATCAGTTCATTCATCTGCAGAATAGAAATCAACAGGTCCAGCTTCCTGAAGTTATTAAGAGGATTATAATTCACTTAAGCACTTGGAGCAATACTAGCTAACACTGAGTGTTAAGGAAGTGTTAGCTTTTATTATTATTCATGGTATTGTCTAGCACAGTACCCTCCAAACGATAAATAGAACACAAAAACACTTGCTGACATGGTTTATAGAAAGATCGAAAAAGATATTGTTGGCAAATTCATGATCAAACACCAAACTTACATAAACTGTAATACAGCTGTTAGCTTTGCATTACAGTCATAAAACAAATATTTATTGAGCATTTATTATGTGCTAAGCATAGAGTAGTACATATAAAAATATAACCATAAAATAAAGAAAATGATTTCACAAGTCATCATATCCTTTGTTTATCACAAATTAACTACTACTGGAATGAAAAAAGTAGAGTAAAAATAAATCATTTGCAGAGGTGTTTTAGTAAAAAGGACTGGAATCTGCAATAGATTATTTAAAAAAAATAAAAACAATGGTAACTAATACATCTAAAGTACTCACTGTATTTCAAGTGCAAATCTACAATTTATAACAACTCCATGAATATATAAATATATGTATATATATATATATATATTTCTTAGTTCCTTTTTATATATACATAAGCCAAGGCATGAAAGAAACAACTTGATCAGTGATTAAAACTGAAGTAGTCAGACTCCAAAGTATATTTTTTCCCATCATTTTCCTAAGAGAGGCAAGAAAAATAGAAAATAAGTAAAATTCAATCAGAAATAGAAACAAAATATTACCTTAGATATAAATATTACATGGTAAAAATACTGGGAAAAAACAGAGGAAGATGCCCAAAAATTTAAATAGTGGAAGAAGGGGAGGAATAAGAGGGCCCAACAAAAAATAAATTGGGCTTAATATTCATTAAACAACATAAAAGGTAAAATGAAAGATCTCAGGACAAAAGAAAAACTCAGTAAATTAGTAAACATAACATGTAGAAAAGAAAGATAAAGAGAGTGGAAATAAGCTAAATTTTGTGATGTAACATTTCGTCTGAGGTATCTTTGAAATTACACAAGCCAGAGTGTAATTTATACTATTTTCATTAAAAAATTCTCTGTTATCTAAAAACTGAATCCTTCTGGTGGAGGGAGGGGACGGTGATTAATGGAGATCCCAACACCCGCCTTAAGGAAATATAAGTCAGGTGTTTGAATATCTAGATGTCAGATTTCTATAGCGATCATTGTCCTACTGTCTAGAGCAAGAACTCTCTTGAGCTCTCACTGATAATCTAACATATTCATCGTCTGATTTCTTTCTCTGTTTGCTCAGGTGAGTAAGCATGAAAATCAGAGCAGAAGTCCTTAAGAAGAGAACAAGCTGATTAACCAGCAGGTTGTTAACACTGGCAAATACATTCAGGCCTCAATCACTACATACATATTCAGTTGTTCATGAAGAAAGAAGTGTGAAAAGGGCCACTGGATTCCACCACCACCACCATCATCATCACCAACTTGTAAATGTCTTGCTCCCTGTAACCAGATGTGTCATAATCTGCAGTAGAAAACTACCTTCTTACAGCTAAGTATGTGTAGCCTATCACCATTTACTTAATGCAAATCCCTCACTCCTGTAGTTGTAACGAATATGCAAGTCCAATACTGCTGATGAATAATTAAATCATCCATTTTAATACCTTAGGGGAAACAGTCAATGCCAGTATCCTTTACCTGAGGTAAAGAATGCCATTAGCAGCGATGCAGGTATTCTTTACCTCAGGTTTCCATGTACCAGGATAACACTTACAACACAATCATTCAACAAAAAATGTGTGTGGTACTAGACATCATTTAAGAAAAAATAGTATAAGTTCATTGTTTCCTGTTTTAACTGAGAATAAAGGTCAGAAATTCCATGTCCTCTCCTGTTCCATATGCCATTTTTAATTTCTATTTGCTTCAGTGAATACTGTACATAGAAACTCTAATTTATAGGGGGTGCCTGGGTGGCTCAGTCAAGTTAAGCATCCAACTCTTGATTATGCCTCAGGTCATGATCTCAGGGTTGTGAGATGGAGCCCTGTGTTGGGCTCTGCGCTGGGTGTGCAGCCTGCTTGAGATTCTCTCTCTCCCTCTTCCTCTGCCCCTCCCCTCACACTTGTGCTCTCTGTCTCTCTCTAAAACAAGCAGACAAACAAACAAAAAAGCCTCTAATTTATATTAAATATCGGCACTAATATGTCTGGGCAGTACTTCAGGTACCATATGACTACCAGTTATAGAAGAAACAAAATGTCCAAAATTTCAAAACTATACTGAGCATAATTCCATCTATCTTGGACATTCATAAGATATTTTTTAAGGGCGCCTGGGTGGCTCAGTTGGTTAAGCAACTGCCTTCGGCTCAGGTCATGATCCTGGAGTCCCGGGATCGAGTCCCACATCGGGCTCCCTGCTCAGCAGGGAGTCTGCTTCTCCCTCTGACCCTCCTCCCTCTCATGCTCTCTGTCTCTCATTCTCTCTCTCGCAAATAAATAAAATCTTTAAAAAAAAAAAATTAAAAAAAAAAAGATATTTTTTAAAAAACTTCATTGTGTTATGGACATCACTAATGAATACTTATTGTCACTGAACTGAATAAATGTAAAAATACTGGTTAAAAGGGAAAAGAAAATAAGAATATAATAAAAATGAAAAAAGAAGTCTAATTTATTTCAATAAACATGATTGTGCATCTCCCTCATGCCAGGATTATGCTAAGATGGAAGATTGCAAAGGTGAGCAGGACACACCTGTACCAAAGGTTTGCCACCTCATGAGAAAGAAGAAATGACAAAACTCAATGTCACTAAGTGTATTAGTCAAGGTTCATCAGAGAAAACAGAATCGTTAGAGCATGGTGTGTGTGTGTGTGTGTGTGTGTGTGTGTGTGTACATGGAGAGACACAGAAAGAGAGAGATTCAATTTAAGGAATGTGGAAACTGGCAAGTCTAAATCTGCAGGGTAGGCTGGCACCCAGGGAAGAACTGACACTTGAGCTCAAGCTGGCAGAATCCCCTCTTGTTCAGAGAAGGTCAGTTCTAGTATGAAGGCTTTCAACTGCTTGGAGGCCCACCCACATAATGGAAGGCAATCTGCTTTACTCAAGTCTACCAATTTAAATGTTAATTTCATATAAAAACATCTTTATTTTTTTTGAGGAGGGGAGGGGCAGAGGGTGAGGGAGAGATACCATCTTCAGCAGGCGCCACACTCAGCATGAAGCCGACACGGGGCTCCATCTCACATCCCTGAGATCATGACCTCAGCCAAGATCAAGAGTCAGACACCCAACAAACTGAGCCACCCAAGGGCCCCTCAAAAGACCTTTAGAGAAACATCAAGAATATTGTTTGATCAATTATCTGGGTACTTTGGTCTTGACACATAAAATTAATGATCACACTAAGGACCTACTATGAACAGGCACTGTGACAAGTGTGAGATACACATATATTCAATTTAACTTGTGTTAAGTTGAAAATAAATTGTGGGAATTTAACAGATTTGATTCAAACCATTTTTCTCATTTTGAGCTTTAGAAATAATTTTTTTCAGTCAGACATTAGTAGGGAAGCAAAGCAAAATTCCCTCTAAATTGAAAAGATTTACAAAGACATGTTTTGTCACATCAGCTATGGAAAACAGAGAAGAAAATGAAGTCTCTGCAAGGTTCTATTTTTAACAGGTTTTAGAACTCACTGAAATAAATTGGTAGCTATTCATAGCATTGCTTCATGGATTTGAGCTCTTAGTCATGCAAAGGTACAATACAAAGACCAGTAGCTTACAGTAAAGGGAACTCCAACTTAAAAGCATTAGACTTGAATTCTACCTGGCTTACAGAATTAAAAGAAGCAAAGTATACAGGCACTGCCTGCTTAGTCAGGAAGGTTCCCTAGAAGGAAAAGAAAAAAGACAAATGACCATTAATTTTTAAGAAAACAGAGTACAGGGCGCCTGGGTGGCTCAGTTGGTTAAGCGACTGCTTTCAGCTCAGGTCATGATCCCAGAGTCCTGGGATCGAGCCCCGCATCGGGGTCCTGGCTCTGCAGGGAGCCTGCTTCCCCCTCTGACCCTGTCCCCTCTCATGCTGTCTCTCACTCTCTCTCTCAAATAAATAAGTAAATAAAATCTTAAAAAAAAAAAAAGAAAACAGAGTACACACTAACAAAGGCACCCTAATGCACTGAAATAGTAATATAAACCAGTTGGCCCTTACAAATGGGGATTCAAAGACAATAATAAAAGTGTGAAATGGTAGTATATAAATGGACACTGCAAGCCCAAGAGAGGAAACAAAACAACCAAGGTAAGAATTGGGCAATGTACCAAAACTCATTTTCAAGCACCGGTCTCCAATATCCTCTTTATTTGATTCCTGGGAGACGATTGGCAGAGAAGTGCTCAACTCGCACGTGCTGGGGCCATGTCTTGGGCCCCTCTGCTTCCTGACATGGGAAAAACCATGGACGGAACAGTGGGGCACGATGAAGACAGCTCCCTAACTTGGAATTGGGTCAGTTATTCAACCATTTATATTTTATTCACTCATCCACTCATTTATTCTTTTAGCTGATCTGTTTAGGTTCCATCTCCCACAATTATGGTTTGTGGTATAATGAAACTGCTTGAAGTCAGAAGCTCCCTGTATGCGCTGCTCCCTTCTGATCCGAACACCACCTACCCAGGGTTCACGGAACCCCACATGTACCTCTGCTCCCACCAGGACACTGCCTGTCGTTAGAGTCCCTCACCCAGCTGCTTGAGTAGCCCAGGCCCAGCCCCTCACGCCTCCCCATCCTGTTGACTTCAGGTCCCATCTATACACCCATCTACCCGTTACTGCTCAAGTCTGACCATTGAGGCCAGCTCTGTACATGCTAGAGCCAGACCCACCCATAACTCTTCCTCTGCACTCTGACCTCGGCAACACCTGCAGAGGCTAACATTTGTTTTTAAACGTCCCCTTGATGAGAACCTGCTAACCAGAGCCTCCAGGGCCCAAGAAACAGAAGGGAAGCGGGTGTTTGCCCAGCTGCTACTGGTGTGCTTTGACTGCCATTCTCAGACTCCCTCAAGGCCAATTACAAATTATTTTCGTAAAACCAGTAGAAACAATGTCATTTTTCCTACAGTTTGATGGAAAATCAAGAACTGACCTTGGTACTAATTAACTGTGTGATTCTAACGAGTCTCTGAATTCTCCTGAGTCTCAGTGTCTCCCTCCAACAGAAGGAGATGACTGGGGATCCAGGCTCAGGAGGTAAATGTGAGCCATGTGACCAGCAAAAGTATCACAATGGGGAGATGACTCAGCAAACAATTCCATTGATGTAAGCTATTATTATTCCCCTTTAAGTCAATCAAGCACATTCTATTACAGTAATTTATGACGGAAAGTCTTCCTCCAAGAAGCCCCCTAAAAGAATGTCATTAGCAGTGATGTAGGTATTCTTTATCACAGAGTTTTCATTTATCAGGATAACAGTTACAAACATGGACCTTTAACCACCCCCTCAAAAAAGGGGGACAATATTGAAAATTGTACTGCAGAAAGACAGTGGGTTGGGGTACAGGGGTGACAAGTGTCCCTGGCAAGGATATGTTTCTTCTACCCATTAGAATGCACCAGCCACTCTCGTTCCCACAACCAGCAGTTTTCCATCTAGGGTGGAATCTCAGCCTATGGATGACAGTGGAGTTCATCCTCTTATTGAAGATAAGACTTTTATTTTATTGTTAATAATAATGGCAAATCTTAAATACAATGTTTAATGACAACAGCGTTGCTGCAAAGTGTTGTTGCCTGGCAAATGGTGAATAGAAATTTCCTTTAAAGAAGAAACGGCTGTGTTTCTGAAGTAGGATCTGCCAAAAGCAGGACTCCTACAACCCTATATAACCGAGCTTTAGTTCAAATGGTAGGGCAGTGTCCTGCTTCTCCAGTTGTATTTTTCCCCAAGTCAGCAGCTAACATTCTGGAAAATGACAGCCCTGGTAACAGAAAGACTGTTTCTAAGATGGTCTTTTAATAAAAGTGTATTTTTCTATACATGTAACCCTTTCGCTTCTTCATAGCCTTGTTCCTATTAAGGCTCCTAGCTACAACCAGGCTGGGGATTCCTCCACACTTCCCTAATTGTTGGAAGACCTTCACCATGCTACCTGAGAATAGAAGAGCCAATATCTTGTTGCATAGCAATAAAGGGCAGGGGCACATCTATTATCTTTAACCTAGAAAGATATAGACCCAGAAAGTCACACAAGCTTTTAGCAGCGGAACAGAGCTGGAACAAGACACAGCACCTTCTAGAGCTCTATCCACTTTGTGCCTTTGTCCCCTCCATTCACTTGTATCTGATATATTTGAACATCTATCCATTATACTTGTGCTTGTATTCCTCAAAATAATTCATGGTATCATTTATACCAGAGCATTTTATAGCTATAAGACACTCTAGACATCAACATATCCAATCCACTCAAAGATAATGTAACTTAGGCTCAAAGAAATAGATCTTTTTGTCAAAGTCTTACTTCTAATTAGTATAAAGAGTGTCATTAAAATCTGTATTTTAACAGTCATATCTGTGTATTTGCTGAAACTGACCTTAAAACATGCAACTTAACCCTCCATTATTCACTGCCTTGTTCATTAGTTGTTGTATTATTTTGACTCCTTAATATAATTGTATTTTCTCCTGAATTTCAAAATATCCAATATTAAGTCCATATTTATGTTCAACAGATACAGTTGTTAGATTAAAAAACATGCAAATTCAAAGTCAAGAAAAACATAAATCCCTCCAGCTCTACTGATATATAATTGACATATATGACATTCTTTATAAGTGTTGTCTTATAGCAAATTCAAGAAAAACATAAATCAAAGTCATTATAAAGAATATTATCAGGGGTGCCTGGGTGGCTCAGTCAGTTAAGCGTCTGACTTCAGCTGAGGTCATGAGCTCATGGTCCTGGGATCCAGCCCCGCATCTGGCTCCCTGCTCAGCAGGAAGTCTGCTTGTCTCTTTCTTTCTGCCCCTCACCCCTGTCCATGCCATCTCTCTCTCTCTCAAATAAATAAAACCTTTTTAAAAAATGTCATCATTAAAATATTACATGCATATGAATATGCGTGTTAATACCCTAACATACTACATACATAGCATCTAACAAAAGTTCAATTATATATGGACCATTTGTAAAACAAATATATTCTCTAAAGAAAAAAATTATAAAAATTAGGTTCCCAGGTCAGCTCATATGATTCTAGTTCAGTTCAACTGCATCCAGTTTGGTTGTATAATGTACAACATGAAGAATGCTAGGCTAAGTCTGCAGCAGATCTTGAGTTTCAGTGCTGAGTCTTTGGAGCTGCAAGACTGTGGGTAACTTACTAACTTCATGGGCTTCCCAGTTTTCTTATCAGCAAAGTAAAGGGGTCAAAATAGAAATCTTCATCTGCTCTAACTTGAAAAGATTCTGATGTAATTTAATATTACATGTGGGTCAGCAGGTGTGCTCTGCAGACCAGGAAAAGTTACCATCAGGATTCCAGAAACTAAGTGTACATTTAGTTTGTGCTTCCACACAAAAACATGGGCACAAATGTCCATAGCAACATTCTTCATAATAGCCAAAAGATGGAGACAGTCAAAATTTCCATCACCTAAGGAACAGATAAACAGAATGTGGTATCTCCTTACAACGGAATATATTTGGCCATAAAAAGGAATGAATTACTAATACATGTTACAACATGGATGGGTCTTGAAAACCTTATACTAAGTGAAAATGCTAGTCACACGCATACACACACACACACACATATTGTATGACTCTATTTATATGAAATGTCCAGAATTAGCAAATCTATGGAGACAGAAGCAGATTAGCAGTTGCTTGGGGCTGGGGGTGAGGAGAATGGGGGGTATTACTAATGGATCTGAGTATTCTATTTAGGGTGATGAAATGTTCTAAATTATATTATGACGATGGTCGTGCAACTCAGTATACATACAAAAAACAATGAATTTTACACTTTAGGTGAATACTATGATACATGAATTATATCTCAATAAAGCTGCCATTACAATGTAGTGTGTTAAGAATATCTCTATGGAAAAACAATTCAGATATCTGACTGCCGTGATGCCAGAAACATGGAATCACATGTTCACTAAAATGTTAACCTTATGGCAGTAAGAATTAGGGACCCCAGGTCAATGATATCCTATTTCTCAATGATATTTAATAATAATAATAAAAGACAGAGAGATCTTTCCTCCCCTTCCTTGCTCTTTGCCACCATGCTCCATCTCAGGGGCAGCAGGATGGAGAGAGAGCCCTTGGCACATGTGGATTGTAGATCATTTTCTCATGAGCATGAGTTCCATAAATCAGAAAATGTCTGCAACATTATTTAACAATTACTACTAAAAATATAAAGAATGCATCCCACTTATTTTTACTAGTTAAGAAATACTGTAACAAACAAAAAAGTTCAAGAACTAATTAGATGAATTAAATTTTCATATTGCCAGAGGAGAATCGTATTTTCCACACTAACTAAGAGATCAAAAAGCATGCCACTGGATGCTTAGAAGCACATTTTCAAACATGAGATAATTTAAGCTCTGATATTTTCACTTTTATGAAGGCTATAATCGCTGCTTTGGAGACCCAAAAGGAGAAATAGTTCTCTAATAAAAAGTGTCATCTTTCTACTCCATGACCAGTAATGATTCACCTGTGATTATATACTTCACTGTTTCCACCTAAGAATGATCTTAATTAGGTTTCACAGTAGTAAATTCTTGGAGTAGAAAGAAAACATTGACAAGCAAATCAGCTCTAGAGTTGCAGGAATGCCTCTTTCTCAGATGTCCGGCTCTATAAAAGATATTACCTCTCTCCCACACTGTTTGCTGGTGGGAGGCTTCCGTATGGGCAGTTTGCCTTGTGTTAGGTTCCACAGTGGATTTAAAATGGGGTTTGTGATCCTTTAGGCAGGACACAGCCCCTCTCACTGGCCACAGTATCTCATGGACCTTAGCAATGGGCTTCGCTCTCATCTACCTTCCTTCCATGGTCTTTCCCTGTATTTGAATCCCCGACCTCTTATTAAACCTGGAGGCAAATCTCTAAATGTGGAAGTTCAGCATTAGACATAGGACAGCAGAGATACTTTTTAAGGGCAAGACTTCAAATATGTTCTATAGGCCATACGTCATCTGCATAATTTTAAAGTCACCACCTTTTCAGCAAACTTTTCAAAATCCAACCAAAGTACACGATGAAGGTAGTGATTTGATTTAGTAACCTCATTCAGTATCTGCTGACATTCCAGTTTTTATTTTTATCTGGACATCTGTGGGAAATGTTATTCAGGGAACTTTGTCTTCTGGAAAATGTTCTTTCCCACCAGCCTATCTTTGCCATGTATTCTCCTCCTTGTTACTCTTTCCCAAGTGTGGGGACCAACAAATCATGACATGCTCCCCATTCCATATATGGCCAAGCCAATTCCAATTGCTCAAAACTATTTCATATAAAATACAGCAGTAATGAAGGAAAAGAACATAAAGATGAATGGCACCCATAGTAATAGTCACATTTTTTTAAATGAATGCATTTAATTACAATAAAAATATATACTACAGGCTGGACAGCCATAACTAAAATAAGCTCAGGAAAATGGCATTTTGTTGATTTCACTGTTCTCATTCTTGCTAACAAAATATCACTGCCTCCTGGAAAGTGTGAAAATGAGACAACCCACACACCTTTTCTCAAGTCCACATGAAATACCAGTGAAGGTTGCATTATCTTTAATGGTGGAGTTCTATAGGGATATAATGTTGACTGCACTGTTTTTGTTAAAGCTCTAGAGGGCGCTGCCTTTAAAAGACTTGAATTAACCATTGCTTGTCTAACTTGTCTAACTTGTCATTGAAGTTAGGATCCTACTTTATTTCTTGGGGTCCCACTTCATTTATGTGTATGGAGACAAATATGAGTAACAATGTTATCAGAGCTACCCCATGCTGTGCACTGTCCAGGATTGTCCATGGATCATTGCCACACCAGCCTTAGCCCTGACATTTCTTTTAATACAAGTTAATAAGCTATGCTAGGACCCTATTTATAAAATAGCAAAGCAAAGTCTGAGATGTGCAGTTACTTAGAAAGATCAGGTCTTGTAATCTAGATAATTCAATCAAAGGACAAAGTTAGGGTAGTTATGTTTTGGGTTTTGCCTCAATTGTATACACTGGCTCAGAGGAATTTGTCAACTCACTAGTTATACCATGTTTTCTGCTCAAACTCCTAAATTATGTTTTTCTTACTGCCTATGTAAAAAAATTTTTTAAAGTAAAATTTCTGCCTGCAAAATGTAAAATAAACCAGATAAGAATTTTAAATCTGTATGTTCTTTGTATCTATGACTCTTGTTAAATAAATAGCAACTGATACATGTAATACTAAAGGACATTTCTGTGATGAGAACATCTATCCAGCTGGATCAAAGGAAAATTTGGCACAGAGAAGAAACGTGTCAATCAAAAGAAAGCAGAAGAAAAATGGCACTGAAAATGAGATAACATATATGGGTCCCAGAATTCTTTTGCCAAGGTCTTAGGAATCAAGGGTCTCTCAGAGCTTACCAGCCTTGCAGTAGGCAAGCCCGAGAAAAGCTTATATAGGGCATTTATTTCCATGATGAAATTGAGATGAATACCTAGCAAATCTGCTCAGCAGTGTGGGTGACCAAGGCAGTTTTGCAGTGCCTCAAGATTTTGTCTTGGTCTTTTGCAGAAGAGAGTTGGTGCCAATAGGAATTAACAACATTTTAAAGCAGAGAGTCCATTAAAATTAAAGGAATCCTATTAAGTACCTGGTAAAAGTAAACCACATTAATCCATTTCCTGTTAAAGATAAGTAAGTGATGAAAAGCTACAGGGTGTGTCTTTGCCAGCCAGATTTGTAATTGTAAGAGCTTTACTTCTTGCCTCTGCATTTGAATGTGCAAAAAAGCAGCTTAAAACACTGGGGCTCACTGTAAGCAAAGAGCTTCACCTCACCTTAGCCATCCTGACAATGGGCACACTACACTGAACATGCCTGCCACTGAACCATGATCCAGAGGAGAGCAGGGCACTGCTGAGAGTATCACTGTGCTGCATGAATACTTTCTAATGAGATTATTTTAAGTTTAAAAATGATCTTAACTAGCTGAAAAAGAAAAAGCTATTTGTCAAATCAGTACATACAACAGATTCACGAGATAACTGGATATACACTGAGATACATTATACAGTCTTTGGTCTTTAATGGAAATGCAGTATGCCAAATATTCTGGCTGAGATTGTTTTCCCTCATGCCATATGTGGATTATGAATCTTTAAGAAACAAAGATACAAAATATACCTAATATTAAAATGATGGCAGGCATAATTATTCTTTTGATGTTCATGGAAACACTTCAAATTTGCTCACATTTTTTGGAATCATTAATATCATTGCCAACTATAGGGATGCCAGTTGATAAACACTCTGCTTAATAAAATGCTGGATAAACATTTACAACATACATTTTTCAATAAAAACTAAAAATATTATAGTGTTACGATTTCTTTGAAGCAAACAATGAGACACGTGTTACTTAAAGTAATATTGCAAATTAATATGTCAATAAGCTTTTGTTTTTTTTTTAAGAAAATAGTAAAAGCTATTAGTAGAAAAATGTTAGCCTTCTTTCTGAAAAATATTCTGAACTTGTAATAAAAATAGGCTTTGCCATTTATTCTCTGGCTCAGTATTTCATGAGGGTAGGGTTACTAATTTAACTAAGGGGTTCTGTAACATAAACTTTCAAGATAATAGCAGATTTTATTAGACCCATAAATTAAAGACAAAAAGAAAGAGAAAATACACATTCTAATTATTTCAAGTTTTGCTTTTGGCCCTGTATTTCTCTTTGAAAACTTAACAGAATTAAGGAAATAAAAACTGATCACCTTTCTCCTAAATAGCAGCATTTACAAACTGACTTTAACTTATAATACTAGACATTACAGACTAAAATCATTTCTGTTAAGGAATGCTGTTGGTGACTTTTATGTCTGATACATAATTACTAATCAAATGTATGAGCCATTTAGCTATCTGACATCTCTCTGAATGTGGCTTGCTATTTAATTACTACACTTTAAGACAATAGCATTCATTTAAATTTTACTTTCTGGCCATGTGGGATTTTTCTCTCTGATTGGGTTCCTTTAAAAATTATCCAGCTAGTTTCCAATTATTAGGGAGATGAAAATCAAATGAAAACAGTGTCAGATTATTACAATGATTTCTATACAAATCATTTTCATAACATTTCTACTCATACATTCTACCCCTATATTTTAATTGTTAACAGAAAACATGATTTCAGTCCTTAACTTTCTTAACTTTTACTATAGCAAAAATACATTCTGAGATTTGTATTTCTGTGTATTTTTTAATCACAGCATTTTTATTACAAATATAATAGAAGTGCCTACAAAACACAGGGGGAGGAGACAAAAGTAGCAAGTTGCTACATAAAATAATTTCCTAAGTTCTTACTCAGTGCTGTCATACTCCTTTTTTCCAGGGATCTGATTTTCCAAGAAATGAACTTAGCTTCCACAAAATTGGATTTGTTTTTCTAATGTAGACTGTGTTCTCCTTCACTCTATGGGAGACCTGGCCTTAGAAAGAACAATAATAATGACAATGTAAGGCTTTAAATTTTTCAGGGTGATTTCCAGTGTCTAAATAATTTAATTCTCATCATACCCTGGGAAGCAAACAAAATAAATACCTTCTACATTTCCTTTATATTCATAGACCATTAAAAGTAAGCAAGAAAAAAGAGAATGAGCTCCATAATTTTGATTTTAAAATACTTTGCTCTATCTGCCAGGCATCATCTATTTGCTCCCTTAGATCTCTACCCTGCCTTCTCTACCCTCTTTACAATGCTAGGATACTGACCTACATGATTACACCAATAGGCTATAATAATCTCTGGCTTCCAGGTGTATTTGGCCAGTAGGCAGCATCAACAGAAGACAGGAGGGAGGGAAAAGAACGAGGACAGAGCATTTATCCTCTGCCTCCCTCCCAATGGTCCCCTCAGACTCATGAATCCCTGGAGAGTAGTTATAATTCATACTAGATGGTCTGCTGTCCCTATGGAGGAGAAGCGATGACACACTGGTTATTAGTCCCCTTGAAAGTAAATCCTCCTAATTTGACATGCTATTTATTTGCTATTGGGACTCTGGCAGACAGGGTTTCATGGTGATTACATCCATTCTCACTGATATGAACCTCATCAATAAACTAATGACATCTAAAGGTACATATCTAATTCAGACTCCTCTGAACTCTGGTTCATTTATCCACCTAGTTATTGACATCTCTATCTGGAAGGTAATAACTTTACCAACATGACCATTCCGGATACTCAACACTTGATTTCCACCATCCCACCACCCAAAATGTATTCCTAACCATATTACCTTCATCATAGTAAATTGGACCCAACCAGTTAGTTGGCCAAGTAAAAAACCTAGGAGTTTCCCCCTTGATTCCTTCTTTATTATCATCTATCAAATCAAATCTATCAACCAGTCATATATACTTGACTCCAGGAACACATTCAATATCTGCCCAAATCTGCTTTATGATCTCAGTCCAAGCTAGGTATCATGTGTGGCCTACAGCAGTGCAGGAGCATCACACTACCTGATCCCGTCACTCCCCCTCCCAGGTCAGGCATCCCTTGGGGGTCACTGATAAAAACATCAACAACACAAAGGATGTATTATGCCACACACCTGCCTATCTCTCACCCTATTCTAAACTATCATCCTTCATTCCTAAGCGATAGCCACAGGACCTCTAATTTGTTCAATAGGCCAAGATCTTTCCCATTTCTATGCCTACATGGGGGTTGTTTCTCCTGTGTGGAATGCCTGCCCCCACTGTTTGTGCAAGACTGATTCCTTCTCTTCCATTCTTACTTGTAAAGGAAGTCTTCTCCCTCCACATTCCCATCAGGCCTTTGCATCATTTAATACAACACCACCAATATTTACTTTATAGAACTTCCCATGTTTCCTCAGAAACTCAGTGAGAAGAGGCTAATAAGACTGTTCTGTGTACTGATTTAGTTTTCATGGCATAGTACAGTGTATGACACCTGGTAGTTGAATAAAGACAAACAATAAAAGTAGTGTGCTGTAAGAAAAGTCTAGTCATTGTGAAGACAGTTAAGTCTAAAATGATATTTCTGGTGAAATCTTTCTCTGGACTCTAAAACCTTCTTGAGATCAATCCAGTTCCAATTATTCTCATAACACAACAAGAAAAAGAACAGTTCTAGGTGATATATTTACTGGCAGCTACCCTTGCCACACTCCTTATGTTCATAGACTGCCTCAAGGAGTTAAATGTTATTAATAAAGATTTGCACTCTTTAATAACAGCCCTGCCACTATCCTCATTATGATCAAGGCCAGGGTGATTCTCCATGCCTCAATGGTGTCAACAGGAAAAGGGGATAATTATATCTGCCTTTAAAGGATTGGGAGGACTCATTTGACTCATTCAGATTTTTCTTTTAAAGCCTAGATATAGGGATGCAAGGGTGGCTCAGTTGATTAAGTGTCTGCCTTTGGCTCAAGTCATGATCCCAGCATCCTGGGATCAAGTCCCACATCAAGCTCCTTGATCGGCGGGGAGCCTGCTTCTCCCTCTGTCTTCTCCTACCCCTGCTTGTGTGCTCAGTCGCTCTCTCTCTGACAAATAAATAAATAAAAATCTTTTTTTTAAAAATTAAATAAATAAATAAAGTCTAGATATGGTAAGCATTCAGCCAAAAGCATTTATTATTATTTTTATTTCTCAGTCCTGATTATTTAGTTCTCCTTTCACTGATAAAATATCACTGCTTTCACCTTCAAAGTATTCACATTAACAAGATAGCTTGATGAATTAGATGTCAGCAAACCTGATACCTCCTTACTTTGACCACTAATTAGCTGTGTAAAATTGGAGTAAAGACATAGTCTTTCTTTGTCTCAATTTCACGATCCCTAAAAATGAAACTGTTGGAATTGATAACTCAGTATTACCTGACAACTCTAAGATTATAAGGATTTATGAATAACTGAAGAA
The DNA here is from genome assembly GCF_002201575.2 of Neomonachus schauinslandi. Classification (NCBI taxonomy): domain Eukaryota; kingdom Metazoa; phylum Chordata; class Mammalia; order Carnivora; family Phocidae; genus Neomonachus; species Neomonachus schauinslandi. The sequence goes on along the minus strand of NC_058406.1, from coordinate 108,481,868 downwards.
AAATAGCTTTGCTATCATCTAGACAGATCATTTTATATTGAAAAATGTGTGATGTGGGCTCCTTTTAATTGAAGAAATGGACAGTTTTAACAGTGACAATATTTTATGGAATTCTGGAAGAAATTCATGTATCTCAGAGCTTTGAGAAATAGAGAAAGCCTGGGGAGCATTTGCTATAATCCACATTTGGCAGATAGTGAAGGTGAAAATTGACAGAGTTTCTACATGCCAAATCAAAACCAACTGCCCAGACTGCTGCATGATCAAATTTATCATTTTGAGAAGGCGAAATATATCCTTTTCATGAAAAAATACCAAGACATTAATAAGCCACCTATTACTTGATTGGCAAAGAAGCAGCACTTTCCCTAAATTCCTGATTTCATTTAAAAAGGAAAAAAAAAAAAGACTAAATAGTAATGTAAATAGGAACTGCTAGAGGAATAGCATACACAATGTAAACAACACTTACCCAAACCTTTACAATTATAATTAAAACTGAAAATAAATCGTGTATATTATCAATCATGTGTCATAGGACATTTGGGACAATAATAAATTTAGCTTTAATAGAAGTTAAGCAACTAACATTTATGATTGACTCAGAGAGCGATAGTCTATAAAGATCCAGTGAGGGGCAGCTGGGTGGCTCAGTTGGTTAAGGGTCTGCCTTTGGCTCAGGTCATAATCCCAGAGTCCTGGGATAGAGCACCACATGGAGCTTCCTGCTCAGTGGGCAGTCTACTTCTCCCCCTGCCCTGCACCCCACTTGTGCTCTCTCTCAAATAAATAAAATCTTAAAAAAAAAAAAAAGATCCAGTGAAACTGGTCTTTGAACTGTCCTTTGTTGCATGGAGCAGTGGGTGTTATACGCAAACAATGAATCATGGACCACTACATTAAAAACTAATGATGTAATGTATGGTGATTAACATAACATAAAAATAATAATTATAAAAAGAACTGAACTGTCCTTTGAAGTCAAAATGTTCCAGTAGTAACTGAAACATGCTTGAGAATTTCCACAAGCAATAATTACATTCATAAAAACATATGCTAGAATAAAATAGTTCAATTAACTCAAAAGTGTGCATCAACAATATTCCCTCATACTTTTGGAAGTATGGCATTTTCAGGCACCTATGAGTGCACAGAATTCAGATCTCTCCTTTATCACCATTGAAAAATACAAAAATCAAAAACATCCAATGAATCCATCTATCATATAATACTCTTTCTTCTGAGGAGCCCCATGTAGTTCAGAATTAGTAAAGCTTGGGCAGTCAGTTAAGCAGCCAACTCTTGACTTTGGTTCAGGTCATGATCTCAGGGTCCTGAGATTGAGCCCCACGTCAGTGGAGGGGAGGGGGGTGTGCTTGAGGATTCTCTCCCTCCCTCTCCATCTGCCCTCCCCCTGCCCGCATGCCCTCTCTCTTTAAGATAATTTTTATTTTATTTTATTTTATTTATTTATTTGTCAGAGAGAGAGAGCTTGAACAGGGGGAACAGCAGGCAGAGGGAAAAGCAGACTCCCTGCTGAGCATGGAGCCTGATGCGGGACTCGATGCCAGGACCCTGGGATCATGACCTGAACCAAAGGCAGACACTTAACTAACTGAGCCACCCAGGTGTCCCTCTAAAATAAATTTTTAAATCTTAAAAAAAAAAAAGAATTAGTAAAGCTGTTCCAACTATTTTCACATGGGTTCATGCAATTCGAAATAAGTAAATAACAATGAATCAAATTGGATGAAAGATCTCAGTGTGAGACAGGAATCTATCAAAATCCTAGAGGAGAACATAGGCAGTAACCTCTTTGGCACTGGACACAGCAAATTCTTTCAAGACACATCTCTAACAGGAAGGGAAACAAAACCAAAAATGAACTTTTGGGACTTCATCAAGATAAAAAGTTTCTGCACAGCAAAGAAAACAGTCAACAAAACTAAAAGGCAATCCACAGAATAGGAGAAGATATTTGCAAATGACGTTTCGGATAAAGGGCTGATATCCAAGATATATAAAGAACTTATCAAACTCAACACTCAAAAAAACAAATAATCCAGTCGAGAAATGGGCAGAAGACATGAAAAGACACTTCTCCAAAGAAGACACACAAATGGCTAACAGACACATGAAAAAATGCTCCACATCACTAGCCAACAGGGAAATACAAATCAAAACCACAATGAGATTCCACCTTACACCAGTTAGAATGGCCAAAATTACAAGACCGGAAACAACAAGTGTTGGCTAGGTTGTGGAAAAAGGGGAACCCTCTTACACCGTTGGTGGGAATGCAAGCTGGTGCAGCCACTCTGGAAAAATAGTATGGAGGCTCCTCAAGACGTTGAAAACAGAGCTACTCTATGACCCAGCAATTGCACTACTAGGTATTTACCCCAAAGATACAGATGTAGTAAAAAGAAGGGACACATGCACCCCAATGTTCATAGCAACAATGTCCACAATAGCCAAACTGTGGAAGGAACTGAGATTCCCTTCAACAGATGAATGGATAAAGAAGATATGGTCCATATATACAATGGAATATGTGTCAGCCATCAGAAAGGATGAATACCCACCATGTGCATCAACATGGATGGAACTGGAGGGTATTATGCTAAGTGAAATAAGTCAAGCAGAGAAAGACAATTATCGTGGTTTCACTCATATGTGGAATAAAGGAACAAAGCAGAGGATCATAGGGGAAGGGAAGGAAAACTGAATAGGAAGAAATCAGAGAAGGAGAAAAACCATGAGAGACTCTGGACTCCAGGAAACAAACTGAGGGTTACACAAGGGAGGGGCATGTTGGGATAAGCCCTCGGTGTTATACACAACTAATGAGTCGTTGAACACTACAACAAAAACTTATGATGTACTATATGTTGACTAACTGAACATAATTAAAAAATAAACAATGAAGATCTCATGAGGTAAGCTTCATGCCCATAAAAGAAAAAGAAAGTGGTCTTCTTTTATTAAGACCAATAAACTATGTATCATTTGAGCATAAGGGGTGAGTTATCCAACACATAAGGAGTGAGCATTATTTTTAATTTGCAATTAAGCTATAAATCACCTGTGTGTGGAAATAGTTTAAAGGTATCTTTTTTTTCCCCATAATGACACTGATTCTTGAACTATGTTCATACACTATCATTTCAAATGCCTCATTAGTAAGTCTTTGGTGGACAGGATCCCAATAGGCCTCCTCACCAACCACTAACCAATCAGCAGTCTGTCCTAGGAAGAGCTTCTTGAGTCATCAGACCTGGAGACAGTATGGCTTCAAACATCAACGCTGTCTGGACCAACAACAAGCACAGGATTTTTTCCTACCTGGCCTCAAGAAGCTTTGGGATCGGGCTTGAAAACCAATGAGAACGAATCAGTCCACTTATGATGTAGAGAATACAGTGGCTGTGGAACCTCTAAAGGAAGAGTGACATAGATCTTGGAGGACCTAATGGGAAAGATGGACAGATAAACGGGTCTCCTCTATAGCCTGAGCCTGGGAGCCCTTTAGAATTTGTAGTTAAGGCAACTGTAGAAAGAATGGCTTCCCCCTAATGCCTCAGCAGAAGATTGATAACATTCCAGCCCACAGTAGCTCCATCATTTTCACTGATTTTGTGTAACAGCCAGAACTGAGCTTTAGGTGTCAATCATAAGCAGGAAAAAAAAGGATCTAGAGAGAGGAAAAAGAAACAAAATGGATTTTTACCCAAATACAGCTGCTCAAGGAGACAGAGGATGTTTTGATCTAAAAAAACTAATAAGCGTACTCAAGGAGATTCAAGTTCAACACTCAAAAATCCAGGAAATAAGAACATAATTTTTAAACCAAATAATTCAGTTGATGATTGAAGAATAAGATAACAATTGTTGAGTGGCTTGGAAATTAAGGTTGAAGAAATATATTAAATCATATAATAAAAAACGCACAGGACAGGAACCATGAGGAAAAAGTTAACATATTTGGAAGAGACACTCAGGTCTTTGTTACAACAGATCTATCAGTCTTCATGTCTAGTAGAGGACAGTTAAACATCTTTAAACTTCAACTTCCTCAATGCAAAATGAGGAAAATAACCTGTGATGGTTAATGAATAATGAAATAATACATTTAACACAGGTTTTGGAGATCCAGCTTACAGTATGACCTTAATAAATGTTATATTTTAATGATAAACATGAGTCCATGTGGATTTTAATTTACAGAGATCTGATGAGACTAAAAAGAAGAGAATAGTTAAGAGTCAGAGACATTTATGCTATAATCACACACATCAAAACCTCTCCTGAATTTTATGTTTAAGGTGTCACATTTTTGTGTTAACAGAGTTTTAATAGAGGCAAAATATATTTATTTGGAGAAAATTTAAGTATCTTTGAGCATTTTTTTTTAAATCCTAAGCTCCAGTGACCTGGTCTCTGAAAAAGTTAGAAGATGGTCATTATGATCACATAAAATCAACTCCTGAGTTAATATTCTGTGATGATTAAAAAGTCCTCTGGCAATATACATCTTGTCACTACCCATTTTCACAGTTTATGTCAGTTTGAAAATGCAAATATATTCATTGACACAGACAACATCTATACGAGATTAAAATATCTTTAAGTTTTAAGAAAAAACATCCTTCCTGGAAGACACAATTTATAATATGTATGTGCTTATCAGTGAATGTAGGGCGCAAACCTCTTGATTTATTTATTACCCTGATAAAGATGACGATGGTGAAAACAATACCTTCACCAATATAGCGACCTATAGTTTGCTAAGTGGTTTCATGTGCCTTCCTGCATCTTAAATTTACAAAAGAACTCATATGGTTAGCATCAGAAATGTCATTTCTACTTAACAGATCAAGAAATTGAGTATCCAAAGGACCAAAGAGCTTATAAAAGAATATATGGCTAGTAAATTACACATCTAGATTTAGGGATGAGGCATCCAACTTCTGGTCTAAAGCTTTTAAAAATCATCGTATTTCTTTTTTTTTTTTTTTTAAGATTTTATTTTTTTTGTCTGAACAAGAGAGAGGGGGCGAGCAAACACAAGCAGGGGAGCGGCAGGCAGAGAGAGAATCAGGCTCCCTGCCAAGCAAGGAGCCCGATGTGGGACTCAATCCCCGAACCCTGGAATTGAAGAGGGAAATTCCCCAGAGCAGGCCCAGACCTGCAGGCCCCAAAAGACGGTAAATTACTAATAATAGCTAGAGATAACCAGAAGCCCCCGCAGGCAGCAAGAGATAACCAGCCCAAGCAACGCCCCTCCACCCCCCATTTAAACCCAGCTACCAGCAGTCAGCATAGCCCTTGAAACCTGACCCCCAGCACTCCCCTATAAAACCTCTGTAATCCTGCTGCTCTAGGCCCATAATTTCCAGTGCAAGCTCGTCTGGGTCCACCAGCATAAAATAAACCCGAGTTCTCCTACTTCTCCGAATGTCACTTGGTTTCTCATGGGTCTGATTATTTTTCTGCAACAAGATCATGACCTGAGCTGAAGGCAGAGGCTTAACCCACTGAGCCACCCAGGCACCCTTCATCCTATTTCTTCTATGTCCTGTTTTAATCGCTTACATATGCTTCCACTGAGGTTTTTTTTTTTTTAATCAAATCAATGAATTAGCTTCTTTTTTTCAGTAATCATTTTAGGACTCTAAGAAGCCTTTTTCTAACATACAAAATATTTTAAAGAGATAAGATGGATATTTGGGGAACACTTATTTTTATTTTTTTCTTGCAATTTGTAAATGTGTAATAAGATTAAATATCCCAATGCCAGTTCTTTCTGATTTTGTCACATTCTATGAAATATTGTAAAAGAAAAGATTGTGATCAGATTTCACTAAAATACACTGCACAAAAAGTATAGCTATTTTTTCATGCCAGCTCTATTTAAGGTATGAATCCAAGGACTCATATAGTTATATTTATACTTAGAGTGAATTTTAAAGAACTTCTTTTTTATATAAATATTAAAAAGGTAAGGATGTTCTGGGGCACCTGGGTGGCTCAGTTGGTTAAGCGTCTGACTTCAGCTCAGGTCATGATCTCCAGGTCCTGGGATTGAACCCCGTGGACTCCCAGCTCAGCAGGGAGTCTGCTTCTCCCTCTTCTTCTCCCTTTGTCCCTCCCCCTTCTCATCCTGTCTCTCGCTCTCTCAAATGAATAAATAAAATCTTAAAAGTAAAATAAAATCTTTTAAGAAAAAGAAAAGAACATAAGGATGTGCTAAGAAAGATCAAGTCCTTGCTAAAAACTGAACACTTTTAATGACTATCCCATAGCTTTTTATTTCAGAGGACATATATGTTATGCTGCTCATAGAAAAAAAAGCCAATACTTACTGACCATTCATAAGACAGATATTTGTATAGATGTTTAATTCATTAATTTGTGTTATTTCTAGAAAATCCTAAAAGGGTTTCTAGTATTATCATTTTTTTTTCCAAATGAAGAAAGCATAATTCAATGAGAAAAGTGCCTTGCCTAGGGTCACACAGGTGAGTGCTCTGGCAAATCCATGCCCAGGTCCTTTTCCTTACATCTTTGCCATTTTCTCTGCAACTTCAACTGTCAGAATTATTTTACAACTGAGAATAATTTGTATCTGTTTTGAAGACAGAAGTTTTTTTACTCTCCTTTAATCTCTTGTAGGACTTAAGGAGTACTTATTTTTTAGTAGTTGGGATAAACATGTATGTTGAATATATTAATATAAAAATTGAAAATATGAATATTTATAGACATAGTCATCTTAAGAAGAAATAAAATGGTATGCAATTGACATGAATTTGAATCCAACCAAAGGTTACATCTCTTAAGATTATTTAACAGAGATACAAGGTATCTTCTCATGGTTTAGGTCTTGTCGAGATAAAGAGGATTTATGTCATGTAATGGTTGATTTTCATAACACAGACCAGATTCAGATTATACCAGAAGGCCCAATTTAACTGCATGAAAACTTTGTGAGACTTAATTAAAGTATTAAGGCATTTTTCCCTTTTTTTCCAAATAAGAAATATTGTCTTCTATTTCATGAATAAAAAGAGAAAAATCCTGAAACCAATAAAATCACTAAAAGAAAGAAATCCACTAACATCCCTAAAAGCTACCACCACCACTTTAAAATTGGTACTTTTTAGCTTCTGCACAGTGAAGGGAACAATCAACAAAACTAAAAGGCAATCTACAGAATGAGAGAACATATTTGCAAATGAAATATCCAATAAAGGATTGGTATCCAAAATATATAAAGTACTTATAAATCTCAACACCCCAAAACCAAATAACCAATTAAAAAATCAGCATAAGACATGAACAGCCATTTCTACAAAGAAGACAAAACAGATAGCCAATAGACACGTGAAAAGATGCTCACCATCACTTATCATCAGGGAAATTCAGATCAAAACTGCAATGAGAGATCACCTCACACCTGTCAGAGTGGCTAAAATCAACAACACAAGAGACAACAAGTGTTGGCTGGGATCTGGAGAAAAAGGAACTCTCGTGCACTGTTGGTGGGAATGCAAACTGGTGCCACTGGGGAAAACAGTATGGAGGTTCCTCAAAAAGTTAAAAATAGAGGGGCGCCTGGATGGCTCAGTCGTTAAGCGTCTGCCTTTGGCTCAGGTCATGATCCCAGAGTCCTGGGATCGAGCCCCGCATCGGGCTCCCTGCTCAGCGGGAAGCCTGCTTCTCCCTCTCCCACTCCCTCTGCTTGTGTTCCCTCTCTTGCTGTCTCTCTCTCTGTCAAATAAATAAAATCTTTAAAAAAAAAAAAGTTAAAAATAGAACTACTCTATGATCCAGCAAATGCACTACCATATATATATATATATATATATATATATATACACACACACACACATTACACTTACGTGTATATGTACATATATATATACATATGTATACATAAGTGTATACACACACACACACACAAGGGAATATTATTCAATCATAAAAACAATGAAATCTTGCCATTTGCAATGATATGGATGGACCTAGAAAGTATTATGCTAAGCGAAATAAGTCTGTGAAAGAAAAATACCATATAATTTCACTCATAGGCAGATTTTAAAAAACAGATGAGCAAAGGGAAAAGTGACAAATTAAGAAACAGACCCTTAACTATAAAGAACAAACTGATGGTTACCAGGGGGGTGAGGGGATGGGTTAAACAGGTGATGGGCATTAAGGAGGGCACATGTTGTGATGAGCACCTTGTATTGCATGGAAGTGTTGAATCACTATATTGTACACCTGAAATAAAATAAATAAATACTTAAATAAATAAATAATTTAAAAATGAAATAAATAAATAAATAAATTAGTACTTTTTAAATACTTAAAACTTTTAAGAATCCAAGTAAAATTTATTTTTTTTTAATTTTACTTATTTGAGAGAGAGAGAGAGAGCGCGCACGCAAAAGAGCAAGAGAGAGCATGAGGGAGAGGGAAAGGCAGAGGGAGAGAGAGAAGCCGACTCCCCACTGAGCAGAGAGCCGGAAGCAGGGCTCAGGGCTTGATCTCAGGACCCTGGGATCAAGACCTGGGATCATGACCTGAACCAAAGGCAGAGGCTTAACCGACTGAGCAACCCAGGCGCCCCATGAATCCAAGTAAAATTTAGAAAGAATTGATGTTCTTGTTAGTAAGTATGTATATTTCTCCACCACACACATCTCCCAGAGTTTTCAAGATGTTAGTTATAGAATCTTACTGAAGCCTTAACTGGTAAAAACATACACTGAATTATTGTATCTATGAAGCTATTCTCAATATTTTGTCTAGTTGTAGTAACAGACTTTAATGTGCTTTTGAGTAGAAGATAATGGTGATTATATATGCTAGGAGCCTGAGTTCACCTGGGAAATAAAAGGATGCTGAAGGTAGAACACTAAAGCTGGAAAAGAGAAATCTTTAGGGAAGTATGACACTGCCTTCCAACATTAATGTGTATAAATAGAGAGAGAAAGAAAGATGCTGGCAGTGGGCACAATGAAAAGAACAAAGTCTGAAGAAAAGCAGCTTTGGACTCAGATCTCAATTAGCTTCCTAGCTTTTGCACTTAATGTAACCCGAGGCAAGATATTTAATCTTTCTGATTTTCAGTCACTTCATTTGCAATATGAGGGGATGCTTAGGATGGCCTGCTTTAATGCAGAAATCAGATTTAAGAGGATGATATTTTGAATTATTGTCCAGCAAATGTTCCCACCCTCCTGCTCCCACTGTGTACAGTGCCCATCCTTGCTCCACTCATGCTTAGCTGGGCCAAATGATATGCTTTCACAATGGACTATTAATGAACTGAGGCAAGCAGAGACCTTAAACATGCCTACATTCTTTGGCTTGTTTGTCATGCTCCAGCCATCACAGAACATGAGCCTGACAGATGCTGCCCCTTCTGCCTCGACCCCAGAATGCAAGGGTGTGAAACAGACCTGATCTAACCTGAGTCTGGAACAAGGCTCAGCCCAGCACAGATAGGCTGAATATAGTTCATCTGCAGACACATAAATGTAAAAATAAAGGTTTGTTGTTATAAGATACTTGTAAGTCACTGTCTCCATAATGCAGCATTCTCGGGGAGATAGTTGATTAACAGAAGATCAATGAAAAAAGATTAAATAGATGCAGACACTGGCTTTCTAACCATTTATAGCTGCCTGATACCGGGATAGGCTGCCTCTAAAAATAAAATGTTTCTACTGTGTGAGGTGCTCCAGCAGAGTACAGACGAAGTGCTGATGGGCCAGGGACACTACACCAGGGACTCCCACATTCAGAGGAGGAGAGTCTCTTAACCCCAGATTCTATCAATCTATGAGTGTGTGTGTGTGTGTATGTGTGTGTGTTTTAGTACCAAAGTTAACTTAGCAAACTTCTAACACTGTTTTGAACATTACAAATCAAAATACTAAAGATGGAACAAATGGATGGCATCTTAAGTAGGGTACTAAATACATTATTTTTGGGGGGGTACTAAATACATTATTATTAGTTATCTACTCAGAATAGTCTATTCATCACACTGTAAGAGCAAACTACATAGTAATTAATATTTTAATGGGGGGACTTTATGCCAAATACAATAACAAACAGTTAATTTTCAGATTCAATAATTAAGAATATGTTCTGAAATTGACACAATGTCTTTTCTCCAAATACTTCTTCCTAACACAATGTCTATTGATTTATAAAATAAAAGGTACAGTATTTCTTAAAACATAATTCTAGACCCACAGCCCAAAGACAGTTTTGCAAGGTCAAAACTGATACCTGTTTAACCATCTAAGGAGTGTTTTTTCTTTTCCCAAAGAAACAATTTTGAAATCAAAACTTACAAAGATTTGGCACCAGGATAATATCAGAATCAAGGGATGCATAAAATAAGGATAGATTAATTTATAATACTTTGGATAAGGACATTTAGAAAACAATTTTTACATTATTATACATTAAATGCCAAAATAGTAATACATAAAGTATGGAGTGATAAAATTCCTTAATTCTGCATTTACATTGTAACCACTTTATGTGTTTTAGAACCATTGTGAAATTAAAAACACTAAGAATTTAAACTTGTGGTTGCTTAAAAAATATTTATTGAACTAAAATGAAAATGGAAGTAAAATTCAAATGCAATACATCAATGATTCAAAAGTTAATTTTTCTATAAATACCCATTTTAATAGAAGAAATACAACATAATTTGGAGGACTAGAAACACAAATATTCTCAACCAAGTAAGTCTTATATTTACTGTGAAGCTCAGAGTGAAATTTAAAAACATGGATTATAGGGCCAAAGGGGCAAAGATTATAATTTTATAAACTGGACAAAATAGTAATCATTCCAAAATGTTGCAATGTTCGCTCAGGCATTCAGAGAGGGAGGTAATTTAGCTTCCAACCTAAATTCTGTAATTCTATAATTCTCTATAATTCCCAGTCTTAATAAGTAACCCTGTTCTTCTTTATGTATTTCAGGAAAATTAATACAGTTTCAGAGGTCCGAAGACATTAAAGTTATCCTGAAATGCCAACACACGTAATTGGTGCATAATATTTGTTGAATTAAATAGTTACTAGAACATATATTTCATCTTCATCCTACAATACCCAGTCCTGCAATTTTTCCTTTATTGGCCAATTTCTCCACTAGTTTGAAGGCTTCCTGCTGCCAACCAATGAGCAATGCCTGTGAATCACATAATTTGGGTGCAGTTCTGAATGTGCGTCTTTCAGCAAGTCACTTAACCTCTCTGACCCAACCTTTTACATACTGCCTAATCGATGGAACTGATTATTATTTTAAAAGCAACTTACTGAACAAAAAAATAAAGTATGCTGCACTATAAATAAAAGTATGAAATAAACATATATGAGTCCATACTAATACAATTAGTGATTAGATAAATAAACAGGTAGGAGAGACAAATCACTCATGAAGAAGAATTTCAAATAATTTTTGTAGATAGTCTGCCTTCAAGGGAGTGGAACCCACTCCCTGTAGTGACTTCCTTCTAAGAGTGTAAGATGGAAAGGGGCAGGTGGAGGGTAACTTTATGGGGGAGAAACCTGACAAATATCACCTGAGCCAGGTGATCAAGGTCAACACCAACAGTAGTGAGTCATGTTGATCTTAGGCATCTTGGCATGATTTGATGAAGATGACAGCTTACCCCCACAATTTTTCTCTTCAAAACCCAACACCCCAATTTAATCCTAGGGAGAAACATCAGACAAACCTCAATAGAGGGACATCCTACACTACACCTGACCAGTACTCCTCAAACTGTCAAGGTCATCAGGAAACAAAGAGAGTCTGAGAAACTGTCACAGTCAAGAGAAACCCAAAGAAACCTAACGACTAAATGTAATGTGGTATCCTGGATAAGATCTTTTACAAAACAACAGATGAAAACTAAAGGAAACCCAAATAAACTGTAGACTTAAGTGAAAAATAATGTGTTAATATCAGTTCATTAATTGTAACAAATACGCCATGATGCTAATGATGGGGAAAACTTGGTATGAAGTATATGGGAACTCTCTGTACTATCCCTGTATCTTCTCTGTATATTTAAAACTATTCTAAAAAATAAAACTTATTTTTAAAAAAGAAATGTATTGTATGTAAGAGTTTCCTAAGCTGGAAAGTGATCTGCAAGTGAAAGCTATGATCACGATTAGTTCATTTTTAATTTTCCCCAGTGTTGGGTAGGATTCCCTCATGCCAAATAGAGCATCTATTAAGAAAACTTCTTACCAGATTACTTGGTCAAAGTTTAAAATGCCTCGTTCACTCCCTCATGCCAATGTCTAACTAGAAATGCAGACAGATGTAGCCTAGCCTATGTTTAGTATACACATCCCCCTTTTGTCTTATTGGTTTATATTGATCTGTAATCATTTGTACCCATTTTCATATATCCCACTAGATTTTAAGCCTCTTGATGGCAGAGATAGGACTTCTGAGTCTAAATGCTTCTCATATCTTTTATCCTAGTATCTTGCTCTCAGAAGGTTTCTCAGACTAGTAAAAATTTATTACTCCAAAAATAAGTAAATAAATATAAAATGGTAAACCAAGGCAGAGTTGCATCTGGAAGAAAAGAATCACATATAATTTCAGGCAGATTGAAATAGATTAGAAGGAAAATCCAGCCTCTAACCCAAAAGCTTCCTACCCTTCCATTACAAACTTTATTATAGAGTTCATGGTATCTGCTAGCGAAGCATGGCACAGATTCCCTCTTGGGAATGCCTGCCAGGTGCATGAAGTAAATCAGTGCACATGGCAGGGTCGGGCATTCCAAGCCCAAGGTGCTAATTCAGGGTGTCAGCTGGGCTCCTTGTTAATTTTAAGGATGTGCAAAGACCTCCATGACTGACCTTAAATGCTACTTTTTATTAAAAATGTCCTCAGTGTTTTAATATAAGCAATTATTGTTTAATGAGTTTCAGCGGGAAAGTCAGAATTAAGGTAAGAGGCAACATCAGGCTGTTACTAGTAATATCAATTATAAGTGGGGTTATTATAAGCTCCATCTTATAACTTCTAGGAGGTAAAGGAGAGCTATAAAGATGACTTGCTCTATGAAGAGGGGCCCTGTTATTGTAGAAGAGAGTCATTCAACCTGCTGGATGACATTAAGTTGCCTCAAAAGGAAAAGCAAGGAGCTGATGTTTTTGTATCTCTTGGATGGATGGTGGGTAAAGGTCAAAGGATAGTGTCACATGAAATTACCCAGGAACCTAGTTACCCTTTTTTTTTTTTTTTTTACTTATGCTTTTTCAGATTTTGAAGGCAAAAGGATATGGATTTGAAGAGTTTCTCTCTTGGAATGATGGTTGTCCACTCAGATACACCCTATAAAGATACACATTTTATTGGTGAATTCAGTCTACTTAATGTTCTACTCTGAATCTCCAAGGTAGTTCCAAGAGTGCAATAGATATTGTTCCATTAAATTTACCTCGATTTGATCAATTAAAGTTTATTAAATTTAGAATATCAGTTCAAAGATAATTTCCTCAAGGTAGTCACTCCTGAAACCTTAGGTTAGGATATTCATGGTGGTAGCATCCTGCATTTCTCCCTCACATAATCATGTACATTTTATATTTTCACTTGTATGATTAAATGTCTAGTATTTCTCTCCCTCACCAGATAAATTCCATGAGGGCAGGTCCATAACTGATTTGTATCCTCTGTCCCTGGAACAATATTGGGAACATAACAGGCCCTCAATACGTATTTATAATATGTCATTTGAGGAAAGGGAATGTACAGAAATGTTCTCTGTTGTATATAATGTCTCTCACTGAGTAAATTTAGGAAGAGGTCAAATGTTAGAAAAGTTCCCTTGGTAATTCTGGAATCAAAACCAATGATTTAGCCATATAAATTAAATATATATAATCAAGTGATGGGATAAAGCATGAGACCTAAAAAAAAGAATGAAATCTTGCCATTTATGACAACATGGATGGACCTGGAGGGTCCTATGCCAAGTAAAACAAGTCAGAGAAAGACAAGTAACAAAACTAGATAAACAAAAAGGAAAGAAATATGCTCATAGATACAAAGAACAAACTGGTGGCTGCCAGAGGGGAGGGTGTTGGGGGATAGGCAAAACAGGTGAAGAGGATTAAAAGGTACAAAATTCCAGTTATAAAAGAAGTATGTTACAAGGATGAAAAGTAAAGCATAGGGAATATTCAATAATAATGTAATAATTTTGTATGGTGACAGAGGGTAACTACACTTACCATAGTGAACATTTTGTAACGTATGTAACTGTCAAATCACTATGTTGTACACCTGAAACTACTATAACATTATATGCCAACTACATTTCAATTAAAAATTTAAATTTTTTAAAATAAAAATATTAAATGATAAGGATATATCTGCCATTATGATTAGATCAGCCATGCCTGTTTCTACTTAGAAAATATTTTCCAGGTAAATCTTTTTTCCTAAATTAACCAACTGCCACCTACCCCAAGAGTGGACACAGGCTTTTCTCAGGTATATTATTACATTACAGTCTCTGGCTTGGGATTCTCTGTCTTTTAAGGCATTTTTGCTCACTCCTATTTAACGCATTTGTTGAAGACTGCCGACTTCACTGTCTACAGGCCCAATTTCTGAGGTCTTTCAGGGCATTTGGTTTGTGCACTTGCTCCTCCTCCAGGATTCAATGCACCATTTCTCTGTAGTGGGCTGGTTCAATCCCAACACCTCAAATTCCAGGGCTTCAGATTATACAGACCAAATCCTGACAGAGTCGAATCCCAGAAGCCTAGAATTCACCTCATACTACATCACATCTGAATACCCTCCAGTGTCTTATTTACTATATTTTATAAGGCTTTCACATTTTAGCTCATTTCACTTTATGAAGTGAATTTTGTTGTTCCACTTTTTCTTTTTTAAAATAAAAGTCAGAGAGGAGATGTTCTTGGCCTACTGATTTCTAGACCTTTTCAGGATCTGCTGTCTTCCCAAGAAGCCCCATGTTTAGAATTTCTTCTAAAATTCAGTGCTGTCTGGGAGAATAGAGGTACTGAAGGTGGGCCTTTCTAAAAAAAAGAATCCATAAGCATAGAATGTACTAAGGAGTTAGAGAACAAGTTGTTCAGTCTGGTTACTTTAAAAGCCTTAATGACTGATGAAAGAGTCAGAGCCAACTCAAAAGACATACGGCAGGAATTCTACATACAAAAAGTAAGTACTTTTCTTTATTAAATGAACATTTACCTGTGTCTACTAAGTGGTCAAGAGCAAGGGGCTTTCAAAAAGCTATCATAAAACCACATGCCACAGTGCTCTGTCATTCATTTAAACTATTTACTGACATCTGACCATAAAGAGACAATTTACAGATGGGATCCTAATGGTTGAAAAGAATTTGAAAAGATTCTAACATTTACTCATATAGATGGAAATGCAAATTCAAATGTCAACATATTAATTTTCACCCAACAGAATGGCAAATTTAAAGAATGGAGTATGCCAAAAGTTATCCAGAATGTGAGAAAATGGAAATCCTCATGCACTGGTGGAGAGAGTACAAATTCAAATAGACACTTTGGAGAACAGTCTGGCAGTACTTAATGAAATTAAAATTGTGAAAACCTTCTGATTCAGCAAACCCATTAAGTCAATAGAAGACATGTGCGAGGACTTTATTATATTACCCCAGGTGGTATCTGGTCCCTGAAAGCAATCTGTGGGTCCATCTCCAGGAGATAAGTAGGTAAAAAATGGTAGATCACTAGTACGGAATACTATGTGGTACCTAGGAGTACTGAACTATGGGTATATTCACAACACGGTTATATCTTCACAGACATATTGCTGGGAAAAAAAGGTGATAAACATAACAAGTTTGTAGCCACAATACTATTTGTATGAATTTATAACACACAAAATGTGTAACCTATCACATAGGGATATTTTCGTCCTTTAAAAACCCTTCATACACATTCTCCACTCACCTCTGTGCCACAGGAGCGTGAGCTGAGAGGACTTTCTCAAGTGGCCTCCTTGCCTCTGGCTTCTGCTTAGATGAAGTCAAGGGGAGGCACCAACAGGAGATGGGAGAGTGGAGAAAGAGAGCTCAGGGTGTTTGTTCCCAAATCACCTCCCTATCAAGTCCTTGAGTTGACAAAGTCCCTCTTCAGGAAAACACAGGTCCTGGCAGGCAACTCTGTCCACACACTCACCTTCTCTGGGACCAGATGAGCGCTCCCATCCTCTACCCTCTTCCCCTTCAGACACCACCCAGTGGGATACCACATACTCATGCTGTTTCCCTTCATCCAGCCCACACTGTGGAAATAATCCATTTATTAAATTCCCTTCAGATTACCTACTTTCAGTGATCAATGTTTCCTGTTGAGGCACTCACTGGTAGTAAGTGATATAATTAATTTAACTTCTGTCATGAAGTCCAAGAAAATAGTGGAAGAAAAAAAGAGAGGGAGAGAGAGAGAGAGAACAGGGTGAGAGGGAGGGCGGGAAGAATTCCACTCAATGTTAGGTAGGCACTGGCAGAATTGTACAGTAGTTAAGTTGTCTCCCAACTACACCATGGTTTTCATCTTGAGTATCCAATTTACTAGACATGCACCATGTTTCTTCCTCTGTAAAACAGAGATTACGATTGTTATCTACCTTCTAGGATTCTTGTACAGATTATATTAAATATGGCAGGCAAAGTACTTAGCACATGCTCAGCTGATATTGTCATTTTGGAAAGTATCATGGGACGTGACCATACATGAGATTAGAAGACAGGTAGGCTCAGCTTGTGAACGAACAGCTTTGCAAATTAGGACAAGGAGTTACCCTGTCAGCTGTGGGCAATCAGTGAGAGTAAGGGTCAAGGGCATCGGAAGATTAGTATTTGTGTTTTAGAAATAAACCTGAGAGTGATATGTGTTTGAAAGGAGTCGTAAGACCAGTTAGGAGACTGCTAGCATAGCCATGGAGAGGAGAGGCCAAATTCAAAGACAAACACAAAGATTTTAAGACTGATTACTGACGGGGTATGAAAAAGGAGGCAGAGAGACAAAGTCAATGACTATGCCAAAACTACTAGCTTGTGGATCTGGTTGGAGTAATATTTCACAAACAGCGAAGCCCCAAAAAAGAGAGGGAGGTAGTGAAAGGGAGAGGGAGGAGGGAGGGAGAGAACACACTGTCTTTAAGAGAGCTGAACTCTTTAAAGAGAAATGTAAAATCAAGCTCTAAAAAAAGGCATATTTTTCATAAGTCCCACCCATTTTTAGCTATGATTTGTTTTGCCATATATTAGTTGAAAAGGCCTGGTCATTTGTGCTACACTTTCTCCACTCTGGATATAGCTGATTGAATTCCAGCAGTGTTATATAACAGACTTTTCTGTCCCCTGTATTTCCTGCAAAATGGTAGTTAGGGCTAGATCAGCACTTTCCAACAGAAATGTAATGCAAGTCACATAGGTCATTTTAAATTATCTAACAGCCACCTAAAAAGGTACAAAGAAATAGGATTAAATGAAATTCTTGTTAACAGTGTTAGAATAATTGACATATAACAAACTGCACATATTTAAACTGTGCATAATACTATCACCACAATCAAGATACTCAACACTTTACTTGAACCAATTTGACAATTATATTTTAATTACCAAACATGTGAATGATACTTATACAAGTCTCCAAAACTGCAAGTTGCATAATAATTCTCAAAAGAATATTAAGATCACAATGAAATCAACTCATACTAATAAATAGGGAAATTGTAGCAAAAGTGGATTCAAAACTTTAAGCACATTGAATTTTCAAGGCAAATAATTACAGGAGCCACATCCAAAAAATGGGACCAGATGAGTCATCCAAATCAATTTTTAAATTTATTTTTAAAAGGTATTAATTTAGTTGACATTATTTTGGCCAACTTTGTTAATGATTCTTACTCATGTACTAAACCTTTTAAATTATATCCATTAGTTTGCAATGACCTTGCATTTTGGAAACTCAACTCTTACCAACTAAGTCCACAGGATCCATTCCAATAGGATTTTATTCAGTGGTCATAAACATTTCTTAGTTTCAACTTTAACTGGTTTTCATTGGGTTCATTTTCATATTATCGATTAGTTCCTTTAAACTGGGAACGCCAAAGCATCGGTATCCCTGGCCATTGAAAAATCACAGATATTATAGCAGGGAACTTTAAAAAAAAAAAGCACAATCATATCTCATAGTCCAGTAGGAAAAGTGAATGGAGAATTAAGAAGAAAATAAAAATTAAAGACCAAATGAGCACACACGGCAGGCTTTCTGTTGAATTATACTTTGGGGTTTTGCAGTGGCCAGGGTGTCAGGACTCTAGCTTGCATCCTGTGGGCCAGAGCTGCAGGCTGAGAACAAAGAACGCTGCCAAGTGTACAAAAGAGAGGCCACAGCCAACAGACATACCAATCTGGGTGCTGCAAACCTTGGTTCAATGCATTGGCATCTCTCTTGAGCTGGACTGGGAAGGCGGGACCAGCATGTGTTTAAACAGGGCCACTTCCCCTGCTTCAGTGATTCTTTCTTGTCTCAGCTCCTTTCCTCACATGAACCCACTTTTTCCAGTGGCCCAGCATTTCCCACATGTAAAATCTTCCAAAGCATCTCCGCCTTTGCTTAACACCAAAAAATGAATTATGGCTCTGAAGGCCCTTAATAAGGGAAATAATATGGGGGTGACTGATGATATGCTTCTAATTCCTCATTCATCAGGAGCTCTGCGAACATTCATTCTCAGAAGACAACATCAGAATATCCGGAGAGCTATAATATACACACACACTTCTATTTTGCTACTCTCTCATGACAGGGTTAAGATTAAGATTTAGCAAGTCTGGAACAGCAGACTTGTCCCAAAACTGCTTGGCCAGTCATATTAACTAGTAATCTAGACAAATTTGTTTGCTTCCCTCAACCTTTATGGTACTGGACGGATTGAAATTCCTAGTGCTAAATGAGTTTCTCTGGCCTTCTCACAGAGATACATGATAATGACTTGTAAAACAATATTTAAGACTTCTTCTCCACAAGTTCAAAGAGAAGCAATTCTTGCATTTGTCTCCAGGCTTCTTATCTAATCCCGTCAAAGATCCATTGGTAACACACATGCATAAACTTGTTTGAACTATTTGGCCGATTAGGCACTTCATACTGTAACCCATATTTCCCTAAGAAATTAGATTTTTTTTTTAAAGATTTTATTTATCTATCTGAGAATGAGAGAGAGAATACGAGAGGAGAGAGGGTCAGAAGCAGAAGCAGACTTCCCGCTGAGCAGGGAGCCCGATGTGGGACTCGATCCCGGGACTCCAGGATCATGACCTGAGCCGAAGGCAGTCGCTCAACCAACTGAGCCACCCAGGCGCCCCAGGAAATTAGATTTTAAATCAACTTATTTACCTGTTCAAAAAGGATATTTTCATAGGCACATACAAACCTGTATTTTTTATGAAATATCATTAAACTATAGATAACCACAGCATTGACCATTATTTTTGGGTTTACTTTGCGTTCACTTCACTTTCTGACAGAAAAACTATCATAAGATACATACCTTCCAAGAGAATGTTCTCTGGTGAATAGCTTCGCCCTGAGGTCTCTCCCACCCAAAAGGTAATCCTTCCTTTCTTAATCACAGCATTTCCTCCTTGAATTAGTAATTTAATATTCAAGTGGAATGTGGTTCAAACCTCCATAAATTGCCTAGTTTGCAAATACCATTCTATCATGCTTTCCCTCAAAGAAGGTCTACATGGCAATATGACAAAGAGCATATTATACAGTTTAGATACATATTTTATATATGTATATGTACAACATATTATACATGCATATTATATATAGCATATTTTGTATATAATATATAATTGTATATATAAATAATGTGTTCTTTAGTATATACATATTATATAACATTACATATGCATATTATATATTCATATTGTATATATTACATATATACAATACATATATAATGTTATATATAACATGCATATGTATATAATGTATACATCATATAGTAATATACACACATATATGGTATATACTGCATGTTATAATTTATATCATTATATGTTACATCTGTGTTACACAAATGCAATATATATAATATATATATACACATATAACATGTATTATTATACTTATAGCAAGGTACAAAGGTATATGTGACCAGGAAAGATAGCCATGAGAAGAAAAGGTGTTTTTTGCAAGGAAAGGTGTTCACAATCAGTAGATATACAGGCTGGGGGCGCCTGAGTGGCTCAGTCATTAAGCATCTGCCTTCGGCTCAGGTCATGATCCCAGGGTCCCGGGATCGAGCCCCACATCGGGCTCCCTGCTCAGCAGGAAACCTGCTTCTCCCTCTCCCACTCCCCCTGCTTGTGTTCCTGCTCTCGCTCTCTGTCTGTCAAATAAATAAATAAAATCTTAAAAAAAAAAAAGAAGAAGATATCCATGCTGAAGTAAGTCAACCATGACAAGATCTAGAGAATAACTAAGTCAAATTTAGGTTAAGGTTATGGATGGCAGCCTCAGACCACTCACCGCGTAAGAGACTTGCTGACACACATACTAGTCTCAGAGATTGTATCATTTACTTCTCTGTCTAAGCATATTTGATTTATATTATGAACTTATTGAATCACAAAAAAATAAATATCTTGGATATAAATTTTTATGTATTTATTTATTCTTTTATGCTTATGCCTCTTCTCTTTCCCAAATAAATTCTAAGCTAAGCAAAGACGATATAATACATATTAGCATCCTTTTCAAACCTTATAAAATTGAATTTAGGAAGTTCCAAATAAGTAACCATCACATAAGTGAATGGGCATCAAGCAAGATGGAATAAAAGTGAATGGGTTCCCTGCCTATTTTGGCACTTAGTACAAAAGTACAATGATAAGACTGGTAATGGAATGAGATTAGACATCTAGATTAATGAAGAAAATTAAGAGTCCAAAAATAAACCATGGCATCTGTGGCCAACCGATTTCCAACAAAATGCCAAGATATTCAATGACAAAAAATAGTTTCTTCAACGAATGGTTTCGGGACACCTGGATAAATACATGCAAAAGAATGAAATTGGCCCCTACAACATAGCACGTACAAAAGTTTACTCTAAGTGGATCAAATACCTAAATGTAAGAGCGAAAACTGTAAAAGTCTTGGAAGAAAACATAGATGAAAGTCTTATTTTGAATTAGGCAGTGGTTCCTTACTTATGGCAACAAAATCACAGGCAAAGTATAAAATAAATTTGACTTTATCAAAGTTAAAATCTTTTGTGCTTTAAAGGACATTACTGACAAAGTAAAAAAAGAAAACTATATAATTGGAGAAGATATTTTGAAATCATGTACCTAATAAAGTTCTAATACCCAGAATATAAAGAGAACCCTTACAAGCCATTACCAAAAAGACAAACACCCCACTTAAAAACCAAGCAAAGCATTTGTATAGACATCCCCCTGAACAAAATATACAGATAACCAATAATCACATGAAACAACGCTCACCATCACTAATCATTAGGTAAATGCAAATGAAAACAAGGAGATAACCACTTTACATCCACTAAGATGTCTATAATCTAAAAGGCAGACATGACAAGTGTGGGTAAGAATGTACAGAAATTGGAACCTTCTCTCATTGTTGCTGGGAATGTAAAATGGTGCAGTTACTTTGGAAAACACTTCTGCAGTTTCCAAAATGTTAATCAAAATGTTAACCATATGAACAAGCAATTTCACTCCAAGGTATATATTTTCACATAAAAGCTTGTAGATGAATGTTAATATTAATGACTATTCAAAACAGTCAGTAAAGTGGAAACCCTGGGGTGCCTGGGTGGCTCAGTCAGTTAAGTGTCTGCCTTCGGCTCAGGGCATGGTCCCAAGGTCCTAGGATCTAGCCCTGCATCTGGCTCTCTGCTCAGCGGGAAGCCTGCTTCTCCCTCTCCTCCCTGCTCATGCTCTCTCTCCCTATCTCCGTCTCTTTCTCTCAAATAAATAAAATTTAAAAAAAAAAAAGTGGAAACACCAAAATGCCCATCAGTTGATGAATAGATAAACAAAATGTGGTATGTTCATAAAATAGAGTATCATACATACATGAAAATGAATGGAGTATTCATTTATCCTACAACATGCATAAACTTTATTCTAGGTTAAAAAGCTAATCACAAAAGACCACAGATTTGATGATTCCATTTACATGAAATCTCCAGAAGGAAACCCGTTCTAAGATAGAGACAGAAAATAGATTAAGGAATGCTAAGGGCTGAGAAGAAAGGAAAAAGGAGAGTGACTGCTAATGGATAAATAATTTCTTTTTGGGTGCTGAAAATATTCTGAAATTAGGTAGTGGTGATGGTTGCACAACCTTGTAAATATACTGAGAACCAATGAATTACATACTCTAAAAGGCTAGATATTATGTTTGGAAATTATTTCTCTATTTTTTAAAAGCAATAGCGAACAGAGAAATTGTCGGGAAATTTACAGAAGTGCTGACTATTTAAAAAGCATCAATAAGGACTAGTTTGAGATAGTTAGAAATAATGTATAACTTAATACAGCACTGAACACCATAATGAAAGACAGTGATATTAACAAATAGTCTCTGAAAGATCTACAGGTGTTTATTGTACTACTCTTTCAACTGTTTTTGTAGGATTGAAATTTTTCAAAATAAAAGTTTAGAAGAAAAGTGAATGGAATTGCATTGAAGTTAAACAGCAGAGCAAAAATTATTAATATTAATCCTCTTTAAAAAGGTAGACATTCAATCACTCAACAATTTTTGAGCACTTCTGAGCAAATGTGGTAGGCAAAGCACCAGGAACGCAACAGAGAGACTGGGTCTTTTCATAGCTTGATAGCTCATTTCCTTTTAGAAATGAATAATATTCCACTGTCTGTATGTACCACAGTTTATCCATCTACCTACTGAAAATACATCAAGATTGCTTCCAAGTTTTGGCAATTATGAATAAAGCTGCTATACACATCCGTGTGCAGGTTTTTGTATGGACATAGGTTTTCTATTCGAGTAATACCAAAAAGCACGGTTGCTGGATTGCATGGTTAGATTATGTTTAGATTTGTAAGAAACTGCAAAACTATCTTCCAAAGTGGTTGTACCATTTTGCTTTCCCACCGGCAATGAATTAGAGTTTCTTTTGCTCCATATCCTCACCAGCATTAGGTGCTGTCAGTGTTCTGCATTTTGGCCATTCTAATAGGGGTGTAGTAGTATCTCATTGTTGTGTTAATGTGTAATTCCTTAATTACATAGGATGTTGAACATCTTTTCATATGCTTTTTTGCCATCTGTATATCTTCTTTGTGAGGTGTCTGTTGAGGTTTCTGTTTAGGTCTTTTCCCCATTTTTTTTAATTGGATTGTTCGTTCTTTTATTGTTGAGTTTTGAGACTTCTTCATATATTTTAGGTAATAGTCCTTTATCAAATATGCCTTTTACAAAATTTTCTCCCAGTCCATGGCATCTTCTCATTCTCTTGACATCATCTGTCACAGAGCAGAAGTTTTAGTTTTAATGAAATCAAACTTAACAATTATTCAATTATTTCTCTAAGGGATTGTGTCTTGGTATTGTATCTAAAAAGTCATCACCATACCTAAGATCATCTAGATTTTCTCCTATGTTGTGTCTTTTGTTTTACAGTTTTGCATTTTACATTTAGGTCTATGATCCATTTTGAGTTAATTCTTAAGAAGGGTGTGAGATTTGTGTCTAGATTCATTTTGTGTGTTTGTGTGTGTGGATGTCTAGTTGTTCCAGCACCATTTGTTGAAAAGACTCTAGCATTTTTTAATTAATTTCTTTAATTGAAAGGTATTGATTAAAGACCATGCTCTTAGAATTTTAAACATTTGAAATTTGGCATAGTTTGCTATGTGGCACAATATATGGTTAAGTTTTTATAAATGTATTTGTGAACTTCTAAATAATGTAAATTGCAAATAATCTATATTTGTAGGTATTATGTCTATTTGCATAACTATATCCTTATTTTTTGTTATAGAATGGGTGAGAGATTATAAAATCAAGTAAATATGGCATTAATGAAGATTTCTGTTTAGAAAATAAGTAATTGTGTAGGAACATTATTGAAGTATTTAAACTTTGCATTAATTCTTAGACAAATATTGCTTTATACCTATTACGTATCAGAAACTAGTGCTCATAAAGCAAAAGTAACTGGTATAAATCTACCATCCATCAGTTTAAAATAGTATTACTTCGGGTGCCTGGTTGGCTCAGTCTGTTAAGCGGCTACCTTCGGCTCAGGTCATGATCCCAGGGTTCTGGGATCGAGCCCCGCATCGAGCCCTGCATTGGGCTCCCTGCTTGGCGGAAAGCTTGCTTCTCCCTCTCCCTCTGTCTGCCACTCTGCCTACTTACGCTCTCTATCCCTGTTAAATAAATAAATAAATAAAAATCTTTAAAATAATATTACTTGCTCAAAATTCTTTATTTTCTCCAGTATATTACCTGCCTTCTGAATACATATTATTAACATCCTGATAAGTGTCCAGTGTACTTATAATGAGACATTTTGATTCTGTTACTGTATAACAAATTACATATACATGAGTATTCATAACACTGTTATTCATTGTAGCCCCAAATTTGAAACAACTCAAATGTCTTCCAATCATTAGATGGGCCAAGAAACTGGTACAACTGTACCATGGAACACATTCAGCAATTCAAAGGATAAATTTCTGACAATATGCACCAACTTGGATGGATCTCAAAGGCATTATGCTGAGTGGGAAAAACAAAAGTCACTCTCAAAAGATTATATATTGTATGACTGCACTTATGTAACATTCTCAAAATGACAAAATGGCAAAATTCTAGAGTGTGGACTAGTGGTTGACAGGTTAAGTGGGGAGTGGGTCACACTATTAAGGGTTAGAACAAGGAAATTCTTGTTTTTTTTTAAGATTTTATTTATTTATTTGACAGAGAGAGACACAGCAAGAGAGGGAACACAAGTGGGGTGCGGGAAGAAGGAGAAATAGGCTTCCCACTGAGCAGGGAGCCCAATGTGGGGCTCAATCCCAGGACCCTTGGATCATGACCTGAGCTGAAGGCAGATGCATAACGACTGAACCACCCAGGCGCCCCAGAACAAGGAAATTCTTTTGCAGTAATAAAACAGTTCTATATCTTGATTGTGACGGTGGTGTAATGGTATATGTGGTGTAAATTACATAAAACTACACACACCACATACAAACACACACATACAAATGGGTGGAGATAAAAACCGATGAACTCTAAATAAGATTTATAGTTTGTTTGACAGTATTGTGCCAATATCAATTCCTGGTTTTGGTATTGTTATATAATTATGTAAAATGTTACCTTGGGGGGAAGCTGGGGAAAGGTTTCACAAGAAACAGTCTCTGCAACATCCTTTGAGTCTATAATTATTTAAAAATGAATAAGAAGTTGAAAAAAGAAATTATCCAAATATAGCATTGCTTTCTCTAGCTGCATCTATGATGGGCATTAAACAGTATTTAATTTTCTTTTACCATTCTTGGAGTATCATCATTAATTAAACCATAATTTATGGTTCCATTTCAACTCAGCCATGAACTAATTTGAACCTGTTAACAAATCTCAAAATTCTCCGAAGGTCCGTTTCCTAACCTGATAATCTGTGAGTACATTTCAGGTTCTACCTTGTAATGATTTCATGATTCTGGATATCCGCTGTTTGCCTCTTTAGACTAAACTTTTTGAAGTCAGAGACCAAGCTTAGTCTTTAAAAAGAATTTATACTGTATCATTCTGCATACTGAGGTGGCCTACAAATATTGTACAAACAGAAACTGCTAAGTTATGGGCTGTGCTTTCTTCTCTATTCATCAGTATACTAACCACTTGACATTGAAATTTAGAATTTTGACAATGCCAGCAAAACAAGTGTTGAACATAGATTATTTCTAACAAACTATTTCTTTCTACAAAATACATTCACCCTTCTTTATGAAAGACTCAAGAATTTAAAATGGTTGAAATATTATATTTTCAGGTATTAACATATGAATCTTATTTTATAATTCTATATATTGTTTGAAGCGTGGGTCACTACACCAAAAACTAATGATGTATTGTATGGTGACTAACATAACATAATAAAATTAAATTAAAAAAAATAATTCTATATATTGTAGAAATTTAAGGAACTTTGAGATTCTTCACTTAATCAGTTATACACCTCAAGTTTTTGCTGTCTTAGCAGAGCTAGTTGATGTACTAATCCCATTCATTAAACTTTAACCTGCTTTGAACTTTCCTTTAAAATATCCCAGATAATTACAAACCCAGTGGTATTACAGGAACTCACATATTGCTTTAACAATCCAATATACGGATCTACTGATGCTCTATAATGTCTTGATTCAGTATCATCTGTTAAACATTTATTGCTAATTCACTTTATAACGTGCTTTATTAAAAGTCATTAAAAACTGCAGCTGCATCCCGTAATCTTTTCCTAAATATAAAGACTGAATTTATAAATGATCTCCTTGTTCAAAATACTGCCATACAGCTCACAAACTCTTTGTTAGAAGCCAGAGAGCTTTTATTCTTTACAAAAAGAAATGCTAAGTAATTCATCAGTTGCCAAACTTTTTTTTTTTTTTTGGCCACATATCGGCCTTGTTCCAAAAGCTCAACTTCCATGTTCATAAAGAATAGTTATGGTCTCCGGTTGATGCTTACAACTTTTATCTATTTGAGTGCCATCTTGCTCCTAGGATTCAATCTCTTAATGTGTATGTATCCTTGATAAACTTGAAAAAACTCAATGGTTTGGCTCAGCTAAAGACACTGAAGTGAAGCTCTTATGCAAATATTCTGGGACTACACATTGAAGGAAGAGACTGTATTTCATTTGGAGGTTTGTTAATACCATTCAGGAGAAACTAGCCTTTGGGGGCTTTACATGCTTATAAAAATACCGTAAATTATTTCTAAGCTTCACTTAATTGATTGTTCTTTGATTTTACTGCTTTTATATATATAACAAAACATTTTCTCAGAGAACTGAAGTTTGGATATGAGATAAATTCACTTTCACAAAAACTGCATTATATATAATAGAATTGCTTATTTCTCAAAAACAATTTCATTTATTCATAAGCATAACTGGTAAATATTTAGCATTTGTCAATTTTTTGACAGTATCCCCTAAAATAATGTAGGACACCTGTAGTTTATTCAGTAGAATAGTATGTAGTATGTATGCATATATTACTTTAAATATGATCCACAGGTAGAAGGAAAAAAATCCTAAAAAAATTTTTCCATTTGACATGCCAGGTAGAATATCAATAGTAGGGGCGCCTGGGTGGCTCAGTCGTTAAGCGTCTGCCTTCGGCTCAGGTCATGATCCCAGGGTCCTGGGATCGAGTCCCCCATCGGGCTCCCTGCTCAGCGGGAAGCCTGCTTCTCCCTCTCCCACCCCCCCTGCTTGTGTTCCTGCTCTCGCTATGTCTCTCTCTGTCAAATAAATAAATAAAATCTTTAAAAAAAAAAAAAAAAAAAAAGAATATCAATAGTATCAGAAAATGACCTTAACTAATAAAGTAGACATGAATCACTACAACTATGGTAAGTTTATGGAGAAACATGAGAAGGATTATAACCAAAAAGTTGCATTTAGCAAGCTCATTTACATTTAAATCAATCAAATTTATAACTGGCAGGAAATAAATTATTCCATTTCTCAAGTAAGACCAGGACAACAAAAAATGGTCACTACATTAAAAGTAAAGGAGATGGTTCCTTCACAAAGAACTTTTGTATAAATATATAACCAGATAATTCCTTGTGCCCATGGATTGCTAACTAACGTATCATTGCCAAATATACAGGTAATAGCATAGGAATTCTATTCAAATAATAGTTAACAAAATTATCTGCACTTCTCACTCCCCTTCTCCCTCCTCCACATTGATAAACACCTCCTGCCCTCTATGGCTTAGCCTCACATAGACTCACGGACTCAATGCCCCACATTGACTCAAATGTGACTCATTGATTCAAAGCAAAAGCTCACATTGACACTCTAAACCATCTGATTCCATCAGAGATGAGGGAATAAATCACCCACTGTTTGGTGGTACATTGACTCCTTTAGGTTTACTGGGGAGCCTTTTAGTGCACTGAAAAGGTAATTTGCTAAATGGCACACTAGTGGTTTAGAAAACTTAATTGGCTTCCAAAAAGTAGATAATTTACTCCTTTTGTACCAAGATAAAGCCAGGCAATTATCTGGGCAATTTGAGTGGTTTGAGAAAGGAATTTGAATATTAAACAAGAGCTAAGTTTTTGTTTGCCTGAACTCTTGGAAATTCCAGCTATTCCTATGGAATTGGCAGTACTTCTGTGGTCTTCTATGTCATTCAACTCAGTGAGAAACAAAAAGTACAGAGGAGATTTAGATTGGTCTGAAGATCTCATGTATCCATTTTCATCCTCAGAAATTTCTTTTAGAAAAATATGGAAATTTTACACATCTAAAGCAGAACAAACAAGTAATATAGATAAAAATACAAAGGAGGATTAATAAAACAGGCATTATTATTTGAGATGAATTTCAGCCTTTCAAGCAAAGTCAAAATTATGTTACATATTACTAGTGGAGGAAAGTTAATTTTCCAGTAACTAAAACAAAAAAGTGATTATTGAATATTTTATATATTTTACATGATCACTTAAAAATAAATATTTAAGTAATGGGAAAAATAAAAGCTTAAGCAGATCTCTTCCCAAGTAATTGTGTGTATCTCTTTTAGATTTACTCTATGATGAATGACATTTTCTCTCACCAGACCTCCATCACCACAGGCAAAACTGATGTAATGCAACAAAATATTCATTTTCCCAGGAATGTGGTATCACCAGATTTCAAGCGAGGGGGGGGGCGGGGGCGGGGGCTGTGAACTGGGAGTGAAAAGGTAACTATATTGCTTTTTAAGAATGTGGTCTTTCCATTGCTTTTCCCTTAGTTTGATCCTTAGGACCTCAAGGATTATCTGAATCATTTTTTAAAACTGTTCTCTCCAAGATGCCCAATGATCTACTTTTGGGTGAACCCAAAGGCACTTGAATCCTTATTCCTTTCACCTCCATCCAGCATCAACTTTAACCACCTATTTTTTTCTTGAAATTCTATGTATTTTCCCTTTTTACACTTTTCTAAGCACTTTTGTATAATCCTCTCTCCTATTACTTTTCCATTCCCAAATGTGAATGTTTATGTTTATGTTCATAAGCAACTGTTTTCTCTTCATTCTCTCAAAAAGTTAATATATTTTCATGGCTTCAGCAATAATCTTTATTGCAATGACTGAGTTGGGTATGTCAGGTTTTACCCTCTTTCTGAAACTAATGGTTCCTTCACCTGCCATTTGGCTGTGACACCCTTTTACCACTCATTTGATATGTCCCAAGTCAGATGTAACATGGTTCCTTCCGAAGAACAGAATTTTACATTTATATGCTTAGCATTTACCTAGCACGTATCAAAGGCATTATCTCATTTGAGCTCCTCTTCTTGATTCTTCTTTTATTAGTGGCATCACTCTCACCTAATCATCCAGTTTTAATGTGCTCATTTTTAACCTTAATCCTGTTAGGTCAAGTTCCCATTACCTCCAATCTGAATTACTGCGACAGAACCAATCCTGGTCCTTCATGACTCCCTGATGCTTCTGAAATATGAGTTCAACATGTCATTATGTTGTCCACAAACCTCCCTATCTGTGTAAGATTAGGGTCAAGATAATATGGGAGTCCTTCAAGATTCTTAAGAATCTAAACTCTTCCATAACTTACTAAAATGTCAGTAAAATACAGTTGCTGAGTTGTTTTATCACAATCTGAAGCAAGTATATATTAGATGAGATATGCGTATAATAGCTGGCAGTTTTTCTTCCCAAACCACCTATAGCATGTGGAGAAGTATGAAATATTGACCAAATCTCAATTTTTATTTAATCTAGAGAGAATCATTTAACTTTCCTAGACTGCAATTATCTCATTTGGAAAACAGGAATGACAGTCAGCCTTATAGTCCTGCCATGAAAATCAGATGAGATTCCCTAAAGGGGACTTTTTAAAACTGTTAATATCATTAAAATGCCAGAGAATTGGAGCATGAAGGGAAATTAAAGAAGGCAAACTTTCCTGGAACATATTTCTTATGTTCTATGAAGATTCTATGCAGCAATGAAATAATTCTAACTCCAATTTCAAGAGGCTTTTCATAAATTTATTGCCATGGAAAGAAAACACAAAATGGAAAAAAGAAATAATTGATTAGGTGGGTAACAGGTAAATCACTTAAAGGATTTATAAGCAGAGAAAATGATGAGCCCAAAGAGAAAAATGAACAGCCTATTTATGAATTAAAGGAACTACCCTACTCTTTTTACCTTGACTCTAAATATACCCTATCATATTACTTCTTGGTCATATTATCTATGATACATGGTGCAATATTTAGGCAATTAACCTGCTTTTAGGAGTGTTACTTCTTCAATATTAAAACCAGACCAGAGGAAAAAGAAAAAGATAAATAGTCTAGTGAAAATTGAGCATGCTTATCATATGATAAATGAGGATATATTATTTTAAAATGCTAGGAAAAAAATACCCTCCAAGGAAAAAAAAATGCTATCCAGCTGGAAGTACTGATCCACACCGGTCACTTTCCTTACTCTGTCCGTATGTCCTTTTGACATTATACATTTTTGAGTAATAAAGTAAAAAGGACACCCACAAAGCTTTGGTGCATTAATTACATTGAAGGTCACGTTGTATACATTTCATTTTAAAATGTTCTTCTTAGAAAAGCCAGCTTTTAGAGAGACAATAAGCCTAGGAGCCCACTTTGGCTGAGTATTCTGTCAGCATTAGATACATTAAATGACTCAGAAATCTTTGATAGATTGTTCAGTAATATTGTAGGGGAGAGTTGCTGTTATTTCTATCCTATGATATAGTTCCCCTTTTCCTGAAGAATGCACCAAAATTTGTACTGGGGATAGAGGAACTGCCTTGCACTTAATGGACAGTAGTCAGTAATTTATTATCTTTCTTTTTCTTTGCCTAAAATTTAGTCAATGTTAACATCTGGGTTATTGTTGCTGTTGCATGTATAAGAGGAAAGAAAGACAGTACTGAGAAGAGATTCTAGAATAAATGCATTATGGAATATTATTGATCTATATTCATTCCTATTTATTCTATGGACTATGTTTCCCCCACAATATTTTTGACCATCCAAGTAATGGAGTATCTTCTTCATCTCAGCCACTCATCATTATTTGATTTATTACTTGTAAACTTCTAACAGGTATTAAGATGAGGGTCTTTGCCAAGTCATGGTTCATTCTCCTATTTTTAGATAAAAACAGGACTAGTAAAAACTCTAAGAATGTCAGTTCTTTTTTTTTTTTTTTTTTTTTAAGAATGTCAGTTCTAACAGATGATACTGACAGAGGAAAGGAATAGTTCTGCAGGCCACAGGACCAAAGGCATCCTGCGTACTGAGTCCAGCTTGCAGTGCATTTGTTCTATTAAAAAACTTTAAAAGTTAAATTAGCTGAAAATGAGATTTCACACAAAACTCTTTCAGTTCCCAGATTTTGCTTTTTTTTTTTATAAAGATTCTATTTATTTATTTGACAGAGAGACACAGTGAGAGAGGGAACACAAGCAGGGGGAGTGGGAGAGGGAGGAGCAGGCTTCCCATGGAGCAGGGAGCTGGACGCGGAGCTCAATCCCAGGACCCTGGGATCATGACCTGAGCCGAAGGCAGACGCCTAACGACTGAGACACCCAGGAGCCCACCCCCAGATTTTGCTTTAATTGAGGAGAGCTAAGAGTCAGGAACCTCTTGGGGGGCTTGCTTTCTGCAGTTTGCTGCAGGCTCTTCTGACCAGCCACACTCATTAGCTTGTATGCCTAAACCCAGTAGGCATTTCAATTTACAATCTATGCAAAGAAATGTAGGTTTGGGCGCCTGGGTGGCTCAGTCGTTAAGCATCTGCCTTCGGCTCAGGTCATGATCCCAGGGTCCTGGGATAGAGCCCCACATCAGGCTCCCTGCTCAGTGGGAAGCCTGCTTCTCCCTCACCCACTCCCCCTGCTTGTGTTCCCCCTCTCGCTGTCTCTCTCTCTGTCAAATAAATAAATAAAATCTTTTTAAAAAAAGAAATGTAGGTTTGGATAAGTAAACAGAAAAAGAAACGGTCTAGGACAAAGCATGAAGAAAAGAACTAGGTAGTGATGAGCATAGTACGCTCTGGAAGACAAAATGGGAGATTTATCTAGAGAAATAATAAGAGAAAATTGTGGGATAGTGAGAGCCACCAGATGCAAGCTAAGTAATAACAAACACCAACTTGACCAACTTCCTGCTGGGAAGAAGCAGTGCACTAACCATTCTCTATGCCCTGTTATTTTAATGTTCCCAACCACATTTGAGGTGGAAATTTTCTTTCTTTTACGTATGAAAATAAAGAGACTTAGAATTTACATCCCTTGCCCAAGTTTGTATAGCTAATATGACTGTGTACCAGGATTCACCTGATCCCAAATCTCATGCACTTTCCACCATAAAAGAAGGGAATGTTTTCGAGAAGAATGATCTGAGGGAAGCAGAAGAAGAAAAGTTTTGAGCTCAACTAAAGCTGTAGGTTTTTGTGTGTTTGTTTTCTAATAGACATGATAATGAATTCCCAAGAGAATCAAGAAAACAGATAAGCTATTAAATTAAGATAAAGTGATTTACCCAAGATCACATAATGAGTTGATGAGAAAACCAATTATATTTGATTCTAGACTTCATATATACTCAATGTATTTTTAACCATGCAATTGACACTTTTATCAAAACATTCTTAAATTTCTTAATCTCAGATATTTATTTCTCACCATAGAGCTGTTTGAGAAGATTTAAAGAAAATGTATTATTTTTTTCAACTGTTTTATATGAGTAACATTATATTGTTAAAATTCTGATATCATTTCTAAAAAATTCCTACTTTCTGTAAATTTATTTAGTGAATTTATCATGTAAGCATTTATTCCTTTAAAAAATTAAATCTTCAGCTCTTTGAAATATTGAGTAACTGGTAATATATTTGCTAAATATAAATGTAGTTATAACTACTTTACAAATTTTAATTTTAAAACTTATACAAGTATGTGCATCAAATGTGATGAAGTGATAAAGAATTAGCCACTATTCTAATGCATTGAGTTGATGATTCTTTCAATTTAAGAAAATACTATTACTTTAGTTTTGCTGATAATTTGAAAACTAAATTTAGGAAAATCTAAAACGATTTTCTGACACTTTGTATAGAATGTGTTCAACAAGCTTCACAGTGATAATTCAAAGATAAAGTTCTTGGTCACATGACATTATTTTAATAACCTTTCATTTCCTACCTTTTTCCCATTTTCCTTTCTTTGTAGTTTATTTCCTTTTTCCTTTTTGGTAACCAATAACAAATAAAACCAAAAATAATCTTTAAATTCTATCACTAATTAGGTAATTTTATAATTTTCATCACAACAATTTAGATTTCTTAAACATACTATGACAATATTTTTAGTGATACTCTAGAAATCTATAAAGGCCACATGTTCAAAAATTACATTTAAAAAACCATATTTTAAAACTCCAACTTAAGAAAGAAAATAAGCAATGAGATGTTGCTTAACTTGAGATTTCCTGAAGACGTCTAAGCTTTGGACTAATCACAGCATTTCCAGGACACCTCCATGGATCACTCCATGTTGTCCACACTTCACTCCATCATCACTCACCCTAAATCAAATCCAATGCATCTACATGTGTTGTTAGATATTTAGTTTTAAAGTCCATTTAATCCTAAAACTCATAGGATTAAATATCATTCTTCTTTTACAGACCAGAAAATGATGACATGAAGGCAGTGACTAATCCATTTAAGGTCAAAATGAAACTAGTTAAAATGAACTCGAGTCATGCTGACCTAGGCTTGACTATTTGGTGTAAGACATGGTGTCAGTTTTGAGTAATAAATATTTTTAAACCAGGTCCTACCTGCATCCTAATAGTGATTTAATCAAGAGATATAAAAAATTGATGCTGAGTTAACAGGAAAATATTTTATTACCTACACTTTAGTTCTTAAATGTAAGAGATATGTCCACCATATAGGAATCAGCAGGGAATTTTTCAATGAATGAGGGAATCAATGCTACCGGAGATTATTTATAATAATTCAAAGATACAGCACTCAGGTTTCCAAAATGCTCTCAAAAGCATCATATCGTGACTCTCAACCTTTCATAGAGTAGGCATCCATTCATTTGTCCCACAAATATTTACGTGTCAACCATATATAAAGCATTGTGCCTTGATTGGTAGGTAAAATAATCTCTTTTAGGGAAGAAAAATTAAGTTTCAGTGGGTTGAGTGACTTGTCCAAGATCTAATGACAAGCAGTTCAAGAATCCTGATCTTTTAACTGTTAAACAGTACTTCTTCTGCTACATCATGATGCATAACATATTTTATACTGCAGCATGTTTGTTTCTTTCAGCACATGCCATGTACAACTCATTCTCCTAAGCTTAACAGAAAGAATATACTAAATAAGAGGTCTCTTTCCATTTGAGTGCTATTCTATGACTCACTGTACAGGTTTCTGGGGAGGTGAGATGACTATAGAAATAATTTCTGACTTACAATATGCTTTTCTTCACCAGTGGCTTTTGCCTTGCTTGTTAGAATTGGATGAATAAGTGCTGTTTGCCTGGAATTCACATCTTTTAAATGGTACAAAAATAAAAGTCAATTACCAGAGGCCTTCCTAAGTTCCAATAATAATCATCTCATAATCCGACATGTTTTGATAAATACATATATAGCAAGCAACAATTCCAAAGGCAAACTAAAGATATTCAAATCCAATATGATATGATGGTATCAGTAATTATATTGGAATATCAAATTAATATTTAGATGGCCTACAGAAAAAGTTAACCAAGAAGCAGTTTTATAATATTTCATAACTTAAAGATTCAGGGCAGAACTCCCTGTCCCACTCTCAACTATTTCTTATTAAAAGAAGAAAAGCAATTGAACAGATCCAGGGCTCACTGTTAATTATCCTCTGTCCTATAAACACCTTACATTTTCCTGATTATGCAATCCTATTTTGCTTTTCTCTTTTGACTCTTAAATATAAGCAACAGCCAACAACACTTATCCTTACCAACAATACTCCCCGCCGCCCAACCCCAGGAGAGGGGATGCTGAATTACTATCTGGCCAAACCACATGCATCCTTTTTCTCTAACAGACCAAAATAACTATCAAAACAGCTTACTTTAATAAGATATGGATATCCTGGAATAAATTACTGATTTCTCTTTAAAGACAGGTGATTCAGTACAAAAGAACGGTTTGGTTTATTAGCCCATCAACTCCCTTTTTATTTATTTATTTTTTTCTTTTTTGGGAGTGGAGGACAGTTAGATATTAGCATGTAGGTAGGCATTAGGTTGGTCTGCAAAAGTCTATCTCAATGTAATGACATTTCCCCAAAGATAAGGATTGATATGAGCTTCCATGCACCTTGCCTGAGCTTGGGTGGGTGAATTTGAGTTATTTATTTCTGTGACTAAATCTCCAGAGGAATTAGGCAAAGGTAACTTTCACTTTGGGCAGTTCAGCCACACATAGGGCAAGCCTGCCCCCTCTACCACTGAGAAGGTAACTGCGGCCACATACCAACAGCCATGCTTCCTGGAATACATTCTCTGCTTTCTTTTTATGCTCTGCCGACCAGGGGAGTCTCTCTATGGTCATTAATTGACAACCAAAATAAAAGTCTAACAATATGCCGTAATTCTCTTAAAACATGATTTATCATTCCATGTGGTAATTTCACTTCCATATCTCTAAAATTAGGGGAAAAAAATGAGGTTGTGTTAGGAGCACATTGTAAGTCTCCTGGGAAGGAATCCAAATCAACGGTACATTTTCTTTTCCTCAGATTATCATTTCTGACCTATATAGGGCAAAACAGCCCCCAAGGAGCTCAATGACATAGATACCTCTGCTCCCTTTCTGCTAAGCAAGCAGGTTCATGGTAAGCGGTAAGTGACAGTTAAGAATGATTTTTCCTCAGAGTGTAACTGCCACTCTGAGCCAATGCAAAACAAGGGCCCATCGACTCACCAACAAATGCCATCTTAACTGCCTCAGATGATTTTTATGTTGAAATTGAGGAGTATAGGTATGGATATATATTAGAGACATTTTATATCAGCTATATATGAACTATGAAATAAAAAGAGAAACCTAAAGAACTATAATTTTTCAAAGGGGCAAACTCTTTCCACAGTGTTGGTTATGCATATAGCATCACATGTATTTATATGATTGTAGAAGTCCATACTTGCAAGTCAACACTCTCCACTGAACTGAATGTTCTCATTGGAATTGATCAAACTCTTAGGGAAATGTCAGGCATATGCTTAAATTTGTGTAACTGCCTTTACCCAGTGAACCTTTTTTTATTAAAACAGAATGCTTATCAAGGTCACTGTGAAAGCTTGTACTTTTAAACCTCCAGGGGAAGACAACAGAAACAAGAATCAACAGAAAACAGATTTAATTAACACTTGAAAGTTTATGGTTTGTCAAGAACCTATTGGCCTATCGCTTTTTGGATTTCAGTGACAAATGCATTTTGTAGAACGAAGAAGTCAGAATGGTATCAAAAGCCAGCTCTCCTAAAAAGGGACACTAAAGCTTCTCATTTTCTCCCTTCTGGCAGATCTGGTTTGAGCAAGCCGTCTTAAGATTTAAAAGGCTGGAAAGACTATGCTAAGTAAAAAAAGTGTGTATTTCTTTAGGTAAAATTCTACAGGTGCAAGTATACTTGGGGGTTGGGGTAAAGAGAGGGATCAAGTGTGTATGTATATGTGTGTTTGTTTTTATACCTGGTTTGGCAAATTATAATCATATAAAATAAAATAGAAGAGGTTGCTAAACCATCTCTACTTGTAACTTTGAGTCTTGTATACTATATAAAACAAATAAGATCACTTTAAACTGCATGCATGAAAGACCCTTTTACAAAATGCCAGATTATATTAGTTTTGAAAAAAAACAAGACACACACAAATTCAAAAATGTATTAGATCAGCACTAAGAAAAATACTCAACCAAGAGTTTACTGTAATCATAAAAGGCAATACATATTATTTTTAATATTCTTGTCAAATAAGAGGCTTCAGAGAAGTAAAATATCCTACTATTTTATGAGGGAAGAGGTTTCCTAAGATCATGCTGCAGGAACATCATTGAAAAACAAAATTATCTACTTAATTCACACAGCAAGATCATACTTTTTATAATCTTTCTGTTAAAACCTTTACTTAAAAAAAGTCATTAGAGTTGTAAATAAGTAGAAGTAAGTATATTATCACTTACCAGCCAAGTAAAGGAATTAGAAGTCTTTCAGTTTCTCTAATGTAGGGATGTGAGTAGATCTGGAACCTCCTCTCACAAAGCTGTTTCCAAAATAGTTGGAACTCTCGGTGAGCATTCTGTTTATTTCATGAAGTGTAGGCCTTTGAGTACTTCGACCCCTTCTGCAGAGCCCATGGTTTTTCAGAGCCTCTAAGAACTTCAACTTCAGGCTCCTGCTTTCATTCCTCCCAGCCCCCTACGGAGAATTATTCTTGAAGTTGTTGCTGAGAGTTTGATCTGTGGAACAAGAGGACTTCTCAGAGCCCTGTACAGTAGTTGTAGCAGGTGGATAAGGAGGGTTACTTTCCGTCTATCAAGGAAAGGAAGGGGGGACCAAGGGGTATCAGGAGGCACCGCCTTTTAGCTGCGAGGAGCAGGGAGCCCAGATGCCCGTGGCGACGACAGTGGCGGCAAGGGCAGCGCAGTTCTGTCCCTGTGGCTGCGGACCAGTCCGGAGACGCTGTCCACCCCCTCCGGTGCTGAAGTATACGGACTGGAACCCCCCCAGCCCCTCCCCAGATCGCACTTTCCTCCACCAGCAAATGCAAAGAGCTTCCTTGTCTTCCAGTCTCCCCTTCTTTCCTCTGGCGCTTTATATTTTGGTAGGGATTAACTGTTTTTCCAAAATAATACTCTCATACTTATTTGGTGGCAACGTTTCCGGGCGTTATCTGACATTAGAGGTAAGAATCCGTGGGAGATCAGATTTGAGCCTCTCCTGACTTTTCAGTGGCCCTGAACGAGTTTCCTAATGCTAGGAATGAAAGGAAACGCACGCACAAGCGCGCGCATACACGCGCACGAGGAAGTGGGTGGGGGGGAGAGGGAGAGAGAGAGAGATAGAATATGAATAAATATAGATTATGTACCGTGGAAAATCCAGAGTTTCTTTGGGTCTCTAATTACAGAAAATGGAAAGGGTTATTTTGGAAGACTCAGCGATCTTGACTACCAATTAGGGGGACCATACTTAAATTCTGAAAAGCCCCATTTGAAATCCGTGGGTTAGACAGAGTAAAGAGGTCGTGGGTTCTTCTTGGACCCTCCAAGCAGAAATGACAGGTTAGTTAAAAAAATAAAAAGACAGAGAACGAAAAAAAGAAAAAGAAAAGAAAAGGCATCTATCTCGGCTTTGCTACCTTTTAAAACGCTGCTGGATTGGTTCGGAACCGTTGCACAGCAGCTAAGAGGATCCAGCCGGACGCGGTTCATGTGAGTGTCAGTGCCTGGGGAGCCTCGCGACGCAGAGTGGCGAGCCCGGAGCCTCGGGAGGTTGCGTTCCCAGGGCAGAGATCTAGAGCCGCCCACAGCCCAGGCTCCTTGCAGGGATGTGGGAAGAGTCTGATTTCACAAAGGATCGAATAAAAAATGCATAAAGTCAGCGGGAGGGCTCGACTATCCCCGCCCTTTTAAAGCCAGAACAATGCCCAACCCACCCGGCCCTTTGCCTGGGTTTTCAGTGCATTTCCCCTTGTGTCCCACGCCGCCCGCTAGCCTCTCTGGTCCAGAGTCTCCCCAGGCCTTGCAGGCACTTCGCTCCCGCTCTGTACAGTTCCCCCACTTCTGCCCATTCTACCTGCTCTTAATAACCGGCGGATGCCACGCGTAAGGAAGGGTTTGTGTGGGTGGTCCCCAGGGAGGTCACTGAGGGCTTCGCCACCCACACTCTGCAACGGGTGCAGATGTGCGTGCTGTGAGCCGGGGAATTGAAATACACAACGTTGAAACTGTTGGAAAACTGATCAAAATCGCATCCCCTGGGACCCTCGGAGCTATGTGTGGTGAAGAGGGAAAATGTAGGTAACACAGCCCACCCCTTCAGGCTCTGAACTTCGGCAGTGTAGATTTCTGAGCCAGGAGAATTAGGAAAAGAATTACTACGGGTGCGGGGGGAGAAAGGGGGGCGGAACGAAACACTAATTTCTCTAGGGTGGTAGGAGAGGGGCTGTCGCCTGTCCCTAGCTCCCTTCCTTGACGATTTCGCAGAATCTTCTTCCTCTGATTCTGACAGCACAGAGGAAGTCATAAGCACAGTGCTTTCCTCCCACGCTTCCATTACGGATTAGCGCGCGGGTCTGGAACCGTCCATGCCGGGTGGGCCAGTCTTCGTCTCCTGGAGGTAAACGCGCTCTCCAAGGCACTGGCTGAACGAGGGACATGGGGGACGCCAGCAGCCAGCAGAATGCTAGCTGGTTCTCTTGAGCTGAAACGTGTTTGAACCGGGATCACTTGGGAATGAAAATCAAACCGGCAGGTTATTTATTCACACGAAAAGTTCATGTTTTCGTTGGACTTTGAGCCATTTCGCTGCGCAGCGCTCCCTTCTTTTCCCGGGGTGAGCACCAGCGCCCTGCCGGCTCCCGGCTCTGGCTGCAAGAGGCTACGCCCAGTGTTGGACTTACTGCAGGCGGCGAACGCTGTGTGGAGCTCCACACGCAGATGTTCGCAGTGGAAAGAAGCCCATTACCAACTTAACTCTAACAGGCCTTTTGAGCAGAGGCTCGGTTGAAACGTGTGAGTCCCTGGAACCGTGCCTAATGATGCATTTTGGTCTCACTAAGCACAAACCTACCTGGAATTGTTACTTGAGGCTAATTTTCGAAGGGTGTGTTTTGCTTTAAGGTCCGTGTGAAAATAGATGGATATCTCAGGATTGTGGTAAATGAAGTTTCCCTTTTCCTTGAATGTGGAGGAACACACGCTTCTGTATCTGCATGAACGAGTGTGTGTCATCCGTACAAGGAAGTTTGAGAAAGCGCTGGGCTTTGTCAGAGGACAGGAACTCTTCAGGGGTCATTCTCTCCCTGTCAGTAAAGAAGCATCTCTCCGCAGTATTTAATTCTGTGTTAATTCCAGTTGATTCGATTGTTTGAATTATTTTCTCCAGACATGTAAAAACAAGAATAATTGCAGAAATTTAACACACCAAATAAAAGAGCATTTAAATGAGGCACAGAGTACAAAGATGTTACTAATTAAAACCATGTGCACTTGATTATTCAGACCTAGAGGAACAGATTCTAAGCACTGATTGACATTAATGCAGAGTCTCTCTCTCCCTCAATCTTTTTCCTCCTCCCTCTCTGCCTGGAAGAGAAAAAAGAAGTGGTTGATTAATTTGAACTGTCAGTCCCAGTAAGATTATGTTAGTTTTTTTTTTTAAAGAAGCAAAATCCACTCCATATTTTTCCACATCAAGTTGTATAACCAGTTACGGAAATTAAGATGATGAAAATTAAATGCAGTCTAACATCTGATGCTACAAATGAGTAAAGTACAACAAAACCAGGGGACAGATATACTGGGATCAATCAAAGAAATGTTTTAAGAAATGTCACCCTTGGAGCAGATCTTTTAAAAATTTTTTTTAAATGTAATTTTTTATTATTTTAAGTTATTATTTTTAAAATGTAAACATAGGGGCTCCTGGGTGGTTCAGTTGGTTAAGGGTTT
Organism: Neomonachus schauinslandi; assembly: GCF_002201575.2. Taxonomy (NCBI): domain Eukaryota; kingdom Metazoa; phylum Chordata; class Mammalia; order Carnivora; family Phocidae; genus Neomonachus; species Neomonachus schauinslandi. The sequence continues at coordinate 108,440,702 of NC_058406.1, read as the reverse complement.
GCCTTCGGCTCAGGTCATGATCCCAGGATTCTGGGATCCAGCCCCACATTAGGCTCCCTGCTCAGCAGGAAACCTGCTTCTCCCTCTCCCACTCCCCCTACTTGTGTTCCCTCTCTTGCTGTGTCGCTGTCAAATAAATAAATAAAATCTTTAAAAAAATTTAATACTCTAGAATGGTTACTGTGAATCCTAAAACAGATCATTCAATTTCTCTGTTTACAAAACTAGGATACAATCCCACCCAGCCCATTCTTCACAGTATAGGAATCTTAGAAAACATTAGTTTGTGAAACATTTTGGAAATAATTTGAAGTCCTTTGAAGGGGGGAGTTTGAAATATAAACCAAAATATCCATGCAATATGATTTAGAGTAATGATCATTGAATACGAAACTCTGACCTTCTGTATAACTTACACAAGCCTCCTATTTTGAGCTACATTGACACCATATATAAAGTGGTGGTAATATAATTCCTGTGAACCTGATTGAATTGTCATATACCAAAAAAAGCATTGTATGTAAAATCTTAATACCTTTGTATATTTCTATAAAAAATAGGTAATATTATTGATGGAGTATCTCTTGGTCACTATTTCTACACCTCAGTTTCAAGACTGAATAGATTACTTGGGGGTTCTGTTTTAAATATTAACATATTTTTCTCATTATTTCTGTATTTTACTTATGTTTCCTTTTAGAGATAACCCAATACCCACATTTGACTCTTTTCAATCAATGGCTTCAACATCTCTAGCATCATATCGAGCTGATATTTTCTTGTGTTCAACTACAACTAAGTATTACCTACCTATTGCCAATTATTTCCAAATTGGACCCTATTTAAAATTTTTCTTTTGTTTGTTTCCTAATGAAATGTCGAATTTCTGAAAAAAAAAAAAAAAGATTCCAAAATGTAGAAAGCATTACTAAGAGAATCATTCAAAATAGGGTCAGGGGAATATTGAGGAAGCAGGGCTATGGAGGTCTTCCGTTTCAGTTCTTGGAATACCATGGACTTTTGACTTTTGTCAGTTGCAACTGGACCACCTCCAGCTAACATGTTCTAATTTGCTGAATTATCATCAGGTAAATCTAGAGGACTTTGTGTTTGCTTTTGTATTAGTTTAGCTCAATTGACTTCAGTTATAGGAAAAAGGTAGATGGGATTTCAGAACTCCACTGGCTTCAAAGTAGCTGAAGTACAAAAATCCATCAGTTACATTTGTTTGATTTTTCTGTTGGGGAAAGTAACAAGTGGAGATGAGATAAACTTAGTGTAATTGAGCAGTATAAACCACAGCTGCCCATGTGTAAGATTTCATTTTAGAAAATGACTCCCTGAGCACTTTCTTATTATTTTTTTTCTTTAGAAAAAAAAAGTTGAGTATGACTTGCTTAAAAAAAAAAAAAGTGCAGCTTTTGCTACTTGGATAAGTTACTTAAACTTTTTGAGTCTGTATCTTCATTTTAAAACAGAAATAAGGCAACCTGCTTTGCAAGGTTAACATACAACACCTGGCTGAGGCCCTTGTTCGCAAAACGCTCAACATATAACAGGCTGGTCCATTTCTAGGACATCTCTTCAGAGACAGTGTCTTGGAGAGTTTTTCTTGTTCACTAACATCAAACAGGGAATATTGCTTTATTCAAACACATCAATGTGAGTAGAATTGATACACAAGTAGGTGGAAATTCCACTTCAGGTTTTCAGTACTATGGAGATCCTTTCATAGGTCATCAAGTCCTGCAGGGTAGCAGGTTGCTAACCAATGACAAAATGAAACTATCCTTAAAAAATATACTGCCAATTTAGCCTATATGCCACATTAAATATTTTAAACTGCCTAGTAATATGCATTCTTTTTAATAAGCATACATATATGCTTTAGTATCTCCTTTTAAATATATGTGTATCTAGGGGCGCCTGGGTGGCTCAGTCGTTAAGCGTCTGCCTTCGGCTCGGGTCGTGATCCCAGGACCCTGGGATCGAGCCCCACATCGGGCTCCCTGCTCCGCGGGGAAGCCTGCTTCTCCCTCTCCTACTCCCCCTGCCTGTGTTCCCTCTCTCGCTATGTCTCTCTCTGTCGAATAAATAAATAAAATCTTAAAAAAAAAAAAAAAATATATATGTGTATCTGTGGATGAACATGCATGTGTATGTGCATGAGTGTATTCACATATGTTTATATATACATATAAATAAAAATAATTATTACTCTGATACCTCCAGCTGTTACCCAATTATTTAGAGAAACATTTCTTGGAAATATTGTTTAAAATGGTCTCCTTTATTATTTTATTTTTCTCACCTCTTATGACACCATTTTCTTTCTAGACCCATCTAATTGGGCTTCTCTGACAAGGTCACCAATGAGTTTTCTTTTTCTGAATCCAATGGTCATTATCCTGTCCTTACATTTGTGAAAATTAATAAAGGGAGACCTCATTAGAGTCTGAAGGCAAGAATGGGAAGTGGTACCACTCACTGTCAGTTACAGGAAGAAGTGTCAGTTATGGTTAGGGAAAAAAATGTACACTACATCTCCTACAAGAAATTGACTACCCCTACTACAACTCAGCCAAGGGGAAACTGTCATCACCCTGAACTCCTGCTTTTCTCCAGTGGACTTTCATTCAAAACCATGCCTCCCAAGTTCCTCCTTCTTCTCCATAAAATAACTCCTCTCCTTTGTTTGTTGGACTTGCCTTTGGTTTGCCATAGCTTGCACATCCCAAACTGCAATTCTCTGCTATTCTCAAATAAACCCATATTTTGTGGTAAAATAACTTTTCTTTTTGAAGTTAACATTATACTCAACGTCTTACCTGACTCAAAAGCAGTCTTTGACTGATTTGATGACTGCCTCCTTCTTGTGAAGTTATTCACATAAATGGCTATTTTTCCTCAGTTTTCCCTGCTGATACCTTATCTGCTCAAACCCCTTAATGTTGGAATTCCTACGACTTAGTTCTTGGAACTTTGCTCTTCTTTTTCTGCATTACCTGCTTAAGTGATCTCATCCAATCCCAAATCCCATTGCTTTGACTATATCATTTCTATGACATTGACACTTCAATCTGAAAAAGACTCCATTGTGTCCCAGATATATGTAGATGCAAGTTGTGTATTTGACATATCTACTTGAATGCTTACTAGACATCTCAACTTAACATGTCTGAAACAACACTCTGGATCATTACCCCCATGAAACTGTTCCTCTGACCATAGTCTTCATCAATAAATGCACCACTGCCTACCCAGTTAAAGCTCAAAGCCAAGGAGCCATGCCAATATTTATCTACCCTTACACACCATATGCAAAGAATAAGCAAAGAAAAACTCTTGTTTTGTTCCTAAAATATTTCCCAAATCCACCCACTTTTAAAAAAATTCAGCTTGAATGTGACATTATCAATGAGGCCTCCCCTGACCTGCCAATTTAAACAATCCTCATTGTCTTTCTGTGTATCCATCAGTTTGTTTTAATGTCTTTATAACAAGTATCACCATGGGAAATTATTAATGTGTGGTTTTCCTTATTGATTCTTCTCTCCCTCTGCAATCCAGGCTGTAGGAAAACAGGAACCTTGTGTGCTTATGAATCCCCTTCTTTAGAACAGTGTGCAGCACACAGTGGGTACTCAGTAAATGGTTGGTAATTGAATGATCAGAAAACTGAAGCACTGTGATAATTGCCAAGAGTACCAAATTAAACAATATTGTCTTTGTTTTTCAAACCCGGGAAACATTTGTTATTTACAGGCATAAGAAAGAGCTTTAATACTGTGGTTACTTCCCATGACAATTGCTTTTTAAAAATATACTCAGCCATTTTGAAACCACCAAAGGTGTATTTTTGATATTGTAATAAGCATTTATTTTTAGAGAGTTTCACCTTGTATGTGTCTAAAATTATATTTTAGTGTAATCAACTAAATTATATTCATGTTTAAAATTACTAAAATTATTCATAGTCTAGCAAAAACAAAAGTAAGGGCATGAGCACAAATTTTGTTCTATACCCTTCCCTTCATTCTCTTTGATCTACATTCTTTACACTTTCATTATTTTCACTTCTGTAGGAGAAATATGCATATGATTGCTTTTATCTATAGGTGCATCTTCTATTACAAAACCCAGTACAATTAACTGTGGAAAAAAATTGGGAAAGAGTGAAGAAAATCATCTGGCACATCCTTACCAATTATATCACAATTACAGTGTATTTTCTCCTAAACATTTTTCAATATATTGCCCTATCTCCCATTAATTATCACAGTATACTTACAATTTTTTCTAATACTTTTAATTGAACACAATATGTACAACTTTTCTGTGTTGTTATGCAGTCTTTATAACCACTTTTAAAGACTGTATATAACTATTATGTGGAGGTAAATAATTGGTCATGTCTTTATTTTATGACATACAGTCTATTTTCTAATTTTGATATTATTTCTACGAATAGTTTCATGGAAATATCATTTCTATTGTTCGCATTATTTTGGAGTAAGAGTCAAAGAAATGGAAATACAGGTTTAAAGTAGATGCTTTCTAATGTACGGTTTGTGTATGTGTGATACAGACAGACAGAAAGAGAGGAAATTGCCTGGCCTACCCTGCCTTACTAGGGAGAATCATTAACCATTAGCCATACATACATGATAAATGAATTCTGTTATGGTGTTATTCTCTCCAGGACCTACTGTATAGAGTTTCCCATGGGAAAGGCAGCCTGACTTCAAATTAATATGTGTAACTTTCCCTTGTGACTCTCTTTGTGGACTTATATTTGCAACCATTGTTTGTTTCCTCTTTTCACATCTTAATATGTGTGTGTCAGTATTGCACACTTCTTGTAATATTAAATTTTCAGCCTCTCAAGAGGATGACTATCTGCCTTTTAAAGGTATGGCACCCAATTCCCCAAGATTAAATTCTGTAAATGCCACAAAACTTGCATTTTTTCCAAGCATCTCAAAAATGCCATTCAAGTGTGGTGAAAATTCATTCTCATCCAAGCTTCTCTGGGTGATAACCACTTAATATCTTTGAAGTTCTCTCCAGGGTCCTCCCCTGTAGATTTCAGATAACACATCTTCTTTAAGTAAGAGCATCCCAAACATAAACTCATTTAGATTTTTATAACAGAAAAGTCCTTTTTTTAAAAAAAGGACAAACAGAAACTTTTTATTTCTTTGCTTTTTTAATACATACATTTTTTTTCAAAAAGATTAGAACCAAGCACAATGCCAAAGTTAATGTATAAAAGTATAAATTTATGATGGATTCTGATAACTGTGAATATAACATAAATGTTGCTTTCTTTTTACACTGAATCATTACCTTGTCATAAACTCCTAAGGTGAAAGAAAAAAAAAAAAACAAAACTTTGTCAAAGATGCAACTATATAGTAGGGTACAATCTATCTACACACTAGACAGATATTTTGGTTCAGATATATACATATGTGTAAAGCCTATCTATCATCTATCTATCTATCTATCTATCTATCTATCTATCTATCTATCATCTATCTTCTATCTATCTAGTGGGTTGATTGGATTAACAAATTTATTTATTTTATTTATTTATTTTTTAAGATTTTATTTATTTATTTGAGAGAGAGAGAATGAGAGAGAGAGCATGAGAGGGGTGAGGGTCAGAGGGAGAAGCAGACTCCCTGCTGAGCAGGGAGCCTGATGCAGGACTCAATCCCGGGTCTCCAGGATCATGACCTGAGCCAAAGGCAGTCGCTTAACCAACTGAGCTACCCAGGCGCCCCTTGGATTAACAAATTAAATTAATTAAATGGCCTCCTTGTATCCATACTTTGCAATATACTTCACAGTTTTCATAAAGAATTGGAATCTATTTCTCCCTTTGGTTGTTGTGATTTTTCTAAAGCGAAAGAGGGAAATATATTGACTCTCACAAATGAGAAGCCTAGAGAAGATCATGCACATTTGTATTCTAGAGCTTAAGCCTGCAAGGCAGGCATCACCACTCCTCTCTCTATCTTATTCTTTCTCTGAGTTGCCCAAGTGTTTCAAACATTTAATGGAAATGTTGGACATAGATAGCTCCAGATTCCTGTTATCTAGCAAGCCCATTAGGGAAAACATCACTTACATATCTGAGACACTAGGAAATGAACAATAGAAGGACATGGTTAGACTCTCAAGTAGTGGACACATGGAATGGTGGCCCAACAAAGGTATATGAAATTCATGCAATGGCTGCATTGTCAGCCCACCTGGAAAATTCCACTACCTCAACTAAATCACAAAAGTAATTGACTTCCAGCCACAGAGATTTCAATGCTGTTCCTAGCTAATCTTGGAATTCTCCTCTCCCTAACACCTGCCCCCCCCAACTTGGACATGTGAAAACAGTAAGTATATACACTCTGAACACCAAATAAATCCTTCATCCTAGGAAAAAATCAAGTGATTCAAAGAGCAGTTTCTTGCATTGCAAAACCTCATAAATGAAGCCTAAACTTATGTTTTAATCTTGGAATCAAATTTATTTAACAGTGTGTGTGTATGTAATTTAAATATTATAGTATCTATGTATAAACTATACACATACACATATAATATATGTATATGAGATCACAGAGAAATATTTTCATGCAAAATAATTATGCTTTCTTTAAATTTTTATATTTCTATATTTTTATTAACAATCTTAGTTGGAAATTTTATATTTCTTTTTTTGGGGGTTCAGATTATCATAGTCAAAAGGAAACCTGAACTTCCAATGCTGGCTAAAAACTCTGACAATGTTTCCTTACACTTTGTAATATCAAAGGTTTATTCTTTCATTTTACTTATATTTTTTCTTTTCTCCTTCATTTCTGTTCCCACTGCCTTCTCCTCCTCTTACCCTCATACTTCTGTTATTGCTTTTTCCTCCTACTTTCTCTCAACTTCCTGCTCATCTTACTCTTCTCTTTTTCTAGTTTATTTTCCATATAGAAAAATGAAGAATTATACAACACAGATTTCATAACCAATGAAAATACATATGTGCAAAGCAAAATTGTTCTGTCTTCTGATGTTCTTCTGATGTGGTAAAAGCATGCTTTCAGATCTCAAATTTTCAAAGATCTTAATAATCAAGCTTTGTCTGTATAAGGAGTATTCGTTTTGTGTCTAAATGGCCCCAGCATCTTCCAAAATTCTAATTGTCTAGAACAATTCCTTATAATATTCATTTATTGTGTGTCTTCATGCTTTTATGCAACAATCTGTTAGTAAATGTTTTGGGGTACCTGCTATTTGCAGAGCACCTTGCTAGAACTTTGCTAGGAACTCCAACAGACCATGGAGAAGAAACTGTCCCAAACTCAGTGAGTTTACGATATAGTGACAACAGGGTGCAGAGCAAATCTGGAGGCTCCTAAGTAGCTAATGTGGCTCAGGTGGCAAAACAGTATCACACTACAATGAGTCCGTATTGGTTTCAATTGACCTGAAATACATACAGGAGAGCGAGAGTGGAAATGAATTTATGGATAAGTAGATAAATAAGAATTATTTTAGTTACAGAGAAAAAAAATAAGTCTATAATGTTATATTTCATTTTTATGAGGTTTCCTCCCAATAAAGGATATGGAGAGTGCAAATAACTTAGAAAATCAACTCATTGTAGCAATGCAGTAGAGTGAGACTGATCTGTTTCCACCTGCAGGATGCAGAGAATTCACTGCAGTCACCAGGGCTCTCACTTGCCTGAAGGTGGGCAAGCAAGGACCCAGGGACAGCAGATCACTCATGTGCCCCACAGCAGGATCATGACCTGAGCCAAAGGCAGATGCTTAACCAACTGAGCCACCCAGATGCCCCTAGAGTTTTGAACTTACAGGTAACTTACATCTTAGTTTTTGAAAGAATCTCTGCTCAAAATAAGAATTAGGGTAGAGATATTTCTCAGTGTCTGGTAAATGCAATAAGTTAGCTGTATCTTATGAAAATCTATCAAAATTGGGCGCCTGGGTGGCTCAGTTGGTTAAGCGACTGCCTTCAGCTCAGGTCATGATCCCAGGGTCCTGGGATCGAGTCCCGCATCAGGCTCCCTGCTCTGTGGGGAGCTTGCTTCTCCCTCTCCCACTCCCCCTGCTTGTGTTCCCTCTCTCGCTGTGTCTCCCTCTGTCAAATAAATAAATAAAATCTTTAAAAAAAAAATAAAAATAAAAAAATAAAATAAAATCTATCAAAATTATCATGTCTGACATAGCTTTCCGTCTCCAGTCATAAAACTATCAAATTTTTAGAGAATATTTTGGGACAACTTAGTGGTATAATAATGAAATTTTAGGACATTTTAAAAAAATCTACTTTTAATGAACATGACATGGATCAGCTAATATGCTAAAAACAAATAAAATCAAAACATTTTACAAGGATGCTGTGTTAATACTAAGGATTTTAACTTTATATACATTTTTTTCATATTTGAGATCCTAATATTTTACATAAGTCAAAGAAAATCTTGTTCAATGTACTAAATATTTACCATTTGCTTAAATATATTCTACTTAGAGAAAAATTTTCATAAAGAAATCTTATTGCTGGGGTGCCTGGGTGGCTCCGTGAGTTAAGCATCTGACTCGGGTTTGGCTCAGGTCCTGATCTTGGGGTCATGAGATAGAACCTGCAGTGGGCTCCAAGCTCAGCATAGAGTCTGCTTGTTTCACGTCCTCTCTCTCTGCCACTCTCCCTGCTCATGTGCCTCTCTCTCTCTCTAAATGAATAAAATCTTTTAAAAAAAAGAAATCTTATTGGTGTCTTTAACATTTCAATAAATATATTTGAAGAATCAAGTGAGAAACCTTAGAATTCACCCACAGAGATACAGAATACCATATTTGATATCCACAACTATAGTTGTTATTTTACATCAAAAACATAGTTAACACTACTTCAGTTTTAGAGACAAATATATGTATATGCATATGTTTTATTTTCAATTTTATGCAATAAATAAGTAATGGTATACAATGGAAAAGATTGGGCATATGCATTTCATTTACTGTAGGATGTCATATTAAATCCAAAAGAAGTGATATAGAAATATTCATGAGTATGAATTTTTGTGTTTAAAAATTATAACACATTATAACATATTAATGTTATAACATTAACATTTTTATAAGTATTGCGTTGATTCTTTTTTCCTTATCCTCACCCACATTTGGTTTAAAGTAATATCAAAAGGAAAATACCTTTCATGCTGATAAATGATGGGAGGAACCAGATGTTGGGATGAGATATTCTTTATGAAGTTTCTATGTGTCTTGTGACAGTTTCTGCTTTGCATTATCTTTTCAAGAATGTTTGTATAGCAAACAGCCTTGGAAGATAGAGATAGTAGAGTGCCTTCTTCCAGGACAGAGGAAAGATATTTTTCTGATCAGGACAGTAAAGGCAATGTGTCCCTATGGGGCAAAAATTGAGCAGGTTTGCTTACAGCCCCTTTATAAAACTGAAGATTTCCTAAACTCTGTGTTCCTCAACTGTGAGGCAAACTCACTTTGTGGACAGCATCCACCTTGGCATCATACCTATGGGGCTTGATGAACAAGAGAAATTGAAGTGAACATGACACTCATTCTGCTTGCTATGCCATGAGTAACAAAGTCTTTTGTCTCTGCCTCTTGATCCATGTGTCTTTTGCCAGCATACACTAAACTGTGGCAGGCTAGCTCGTTAGTTTGTAAGTAGAATAAAATCTCAGACCCTTCAAAGTTCTTGACACCAGAGAACAGAGAATTTGGCTGGAGAAGCACCATGGTGTTACTGGGGCAAACGGGATTTTCCCCCAGATAATGAAGCTAAATCAGCAAGACTATTAATTTAACTCCTTAGCTATTAGTTTATTTAACCCCAGTGTGTGGCAGGGGGGAGCTGAGGGGGGACAAAAAACGTCTCAAGTGTTTTACAAACAATACTTGAGAAATGAATTTAGAACTTAAATTTTAATTTATTATTTTACTCAAATCATTACTATAAATCTAGAGGCAAGTCAACTGGTAATATTAATTGATGCTAACTTACAGAGTTTTCAACTATGTGACCTCAACCAGTATGGTTTTATTTGCAAAACCATTAAAAGCTTGACTCTTGTAACTATTACTAAAAGTTTCTTAAATGTAACAGTGTAGGGCGCCTGGGTGGCTCAGTTGGTTAAGCAACTGCCTTCGGCTCAGGTCATGATCCTGGAGTCCCTGGATCGAGTCCCACATTAGGCTCCCTGTTCGGCAGGGAGCCTGCTTCTCCCTCTGACCCTAACCCCTCTCATGTGCTCTCTCTCATTCTCTCTCTCTCAAATAAATAAATAAAATCTTTAAAAATATATATTTAAAATGTAACAGTGTAATCTTTAAACATGAAGACACCACGGAGGATTAAAATAACGTGATTTCTATGAATTGACTAGATTAATGGATTTGGGGTTATAACATCGGCATATATATCCACATATATTTAGCTAAGATAAACTTATTCTGCTTGTGTTAAAAGGAAGAAAAAATATATCTAGTCATCTCAGCACTCTGCCTTTTGCAAAAATATTTATATCATGTTTATATACCTCAAAGGGATTCGGAACAAATCACCCCAAAATGTGCCACTTTGCACATGAACTATTTTGAGTTGAAGGCAACTGAGGCCCTGCAGGCCCAGGAGAAATTTTGCCCCTCCCTTAACTACCTAGAAAAACCTAAATTGGGGTTCTTTCCCAGAATGAGTTTTTGCCAGAGATAATTTTTTTTTTCCCAAGTGACTCATCTATCTGGTAGAGCAAATATCTTACTACCAAACATCTGCCCTTTTCTTACTTCTCTGTGAATTGCCCTTCTCCCCTCTGAAGTCCCAGCCCCCTACCCCATTCCTTAGCTCAGGATGACATATATACTTCAATTGCCTTCAGCTCAAAATAATCATTATGCCAAAATGGTATATTTTGGGGTGACATATTTTGATCCCTTTCACTACTAAGATGCAATATGAAACTTATCCTTGTAAAAGCTTAGAATATGCTTATAATGCTGAATCTGACCATGATCACCATTAATTATCTGATATCGACATCAAGCAAAACAAGTGGTCAAAGTCTGATTATTTAGCACCCTGAAGTCACTCTTTAACCTACCCTTTCTATTCTATTCAATTCAGTAATTGCCTTTAATGTACAGACTGCTGCTATACAAGTGTCAACATTATTCCTAATTAGTGTTTATTACAATTAAGGTTAGGCACATTTATACCGCATGGTGCTATTCATGATATATATGCTAGACACAAACTCATATGCCAGGTAAGTCCTTGAAATGTTTGGACCACATGAATTGAGTGTTGAATTGCTGATGTGTATATATACATATGCACATTTTTCTGGGTAAAAGTAGTTATGGTTCTTATCAGCATTCTAAATTATCCATGCCCATTAAAGGTATTAAAAAAGTTATTCAGCTTGGGGGGAAAGAAAGCCTGTGTTCTAAAGAGTGGCCATCAAATATGTCCAGTAATTTATTTAGAATATGGGAAGGAGGCAAGTTTTCCAGGCATAAATAGGCAGAAATATAATATGAACACATCATTTCTTCATCTTTTTCTTTTTGGTCATTTTTAAACCAATAATTTCTAGAGAAAAAAATAAAAAGAGCCATATGATTTCCCCCAAAACTGAAGCTTTTTTTTCTAAACAACTTTAGAGGGAATTTTTGTCTTTCACATTGTTTCCATTGACTATATAAAAACCTCCATTAAAAAAGGTATTGCTGGGAATAATGGCAGAGCACTTAAAAGGCTGAGCAGCTTCAATACTGTTCTTTAAAAGTGCTTCACATAGCTTAGGTAACAGCTTGTCAGAGCAGTATCTTATCCCCAGCAGCATGCTATGGAAGGAAGCTCACTAGTCCTGGGGGTTATGCATGGACTTGATAACCTGATAGCACTCTGAATGCCATCTGTTTACTCTAGGCACTATATGTGCTAGAGAACAGATTACCTTGAAGGAAAGAGAAAAGGAGGGAAGGAGAAATGGAGGAGGAAGAGAGAAGCTTAATGTTTAAACTACTGCAGGATTTCAGACTTTCATAGCATAAGAGCATACCACGTTTGTCTTATGCTACTTGTGATATGCAAGTTATTATAGTGTTATTACTTAGGGAAAGAGAAACTACTTCATCCATATTTAAAGTCTTTTAATTATCTTTTAGGCAGAATGTCTTTTGGTAAAAGGTACACAGTGTAGTAATTTAACTGGCATTTAAATTCAGTGAATTGAAAACGTTTATTGCTTTTCAGATGTGTGTTTATTCTCCTTAGCATTATGCTCAGTACCTTTATTGGATTGACATACCTGAATTTATTTAACTTAGAAAGAAACATTCTACTTCTCTGAAGTATAAGTATTATTTTTCAAGCCATACATTACCTGAAACTTTGTAAGTTTTCCTGATGTGAAACATTCTTCATTGCCGCTTGCCCATAAGAATGATCATAATGACAATAGTAATTGTAGTAATAATAAGAGCTAACATCTGCTGGTGTTTCTGAATGCCATACACTTCTCTAGCTTCTATTATTCCCTTTTTACTGATGCCAAAACAGAGGTTCAGAAAGGTAAACATTAAGTTTCTTGCCCAAGATCCGGTAACAAGCAAATGAAGAGTCATTACTTAAACCTATCTGTAGAACCTCAGAGCTCAGGCTCTCAGTAGGGCAGAAAGGTAAAAGTGACCATATTCTCCTTCTTTTTTTTTTTTCATATTCTCCTTCTTATAATTCTTTTCCTATTACACCCTCCATAGAATAACATTTTCTCAAGGATTTACACTATATTAATGGCAATATCAAATTACAGATTTTTAACTTGCTCTACTTTTATTCTGAAGGTTGCTAGTTTGTTATTTAGCTAATATCTGATATGCCATCTCTTGAATTGGAATTCTATAATATAAGTTGATGTCAATCACACACATACAAAACAGTTGAAAAATACTAATTTTCTGGCAAGATAATAAATCTGTAATGCTAAAATTATATACAATCTACACATAAACATGCTTTTCCCATTTTTCCATATTTGAGGATAATTGCTTTAGAACATTGGGCAGATATTAGAAACTGTTGTTAATAAATTCACCAGACATCAAAATAAAAAGTAATCTAAGTCAACAAGAAAACTTGATTCTAATCACCCAAGCTACTATTCTATCAAAAGGAAATAAAATATAAGAGCTAAATTTCTGCCTTAAGAGATTAAGAGTTCATATGATCCTTATATGATCCTCTCAATTGATGCAGAAAAAGCATTTGACAAAATACAGCATCGTTTCTTGATTAAAAATCTTCAAAGTATAGGGATAGAGGGAACATACCTCAATATCATAAAAGCCATCTATGTAAAGCCCACAGCAAATATCATCCTTCATAGGGAAAACTGAGAGCTTTGCCCTTAAGGTCAGGAACACGACAAGGATGCCCACTCTCACTTTTGTTCACCATAGTACTAAAAGTCCTAGCCTCAGCAATCAGACAACAAAAAGAAATAAAAGCATTCAAATTGGCAAAGAAGAAGTCAAACTCTCTGTCTTTGCAGATAACATGATACTTTATGTGGAAAATCCAAAAGACTCAACCTCCAAATTACTAGAACTCATACAGCAATTCAGCAACATGGTAGGATACAAAATCAATGCACAGAAATCAACTGCATGTCTATACACTAACAATGTGACTGAAGAAAGAGAAATTAAGGAATTAATTCCAGTTACAATAGCACCAAAAACCATAAGATACCTTGGAATAAACCTAACCAAAGAGGTAAAGGACCTATACTCTAGAAACTACAGAACACTTATGAAAGAAAGTGAGGAAGACACAAAGAGATGGAAAAACATTCCATGCTCATGGATTGGAAGAATAAACATTGTTAAAATGTCTATGCTGTCCAGAGCAATCTACACATTCAATGCAATCCCTATCAAAATGCCATCGACATTTTTTACAGAACTGGAACAAGCAATCCTAAAATTTGTATGGAGCAAGAAAAGACCACGAATTGCCAAAGGAATGTTGAAAAAGAAAACCAAAGCTCGTGGCATCACAATTCCAGACTTCAAGCTCTATTACAAGCTCTGTAATCATCGAGACAGCATGGAATTGGCAAAAAACAGACACATAGATCAATGGAACAGAATAGAGAACCCAGAAATGGACGCTCAATATTATGGTCAACTAATCTTCGACAAAGCAGGAAAGAATATCCAATAGAAAAAAGACAGTCTCTTCAACAAATGGTGCTGGGAAAATTGGACAGCCACATGCAGAAGAATGAAACTGGGCCATTCTCTTACACCATACACAAAGATAAACTCAAAATGGATGAAAGACCTCAATGTGAGACAGGAATCCATCAAAATCCTAGAGGAGAGCACAGGCAGTAACCTCTTCGACATCAGCACAATGACTTCTTGAAAGACACATCTCTAAAGATAAGAGAAACAAAAGCAAAAAATGAACTTTTGGGACTTTGTCAAGATAAAAAGCTTCTGCACAGCAAAGAAAACAGTTGACGAAACTAAAAGGCAACCCACAGAATGGGAAAAGATATTTGCAAATGACATATCAGATAAAGGGCTTATATCCAAGATATATAAAGAACTTATCAGACTCAACACCCAAAAAACAAATAATCCAGTCAAGAAATGAGCAGAAGACATGAACAGACACTTCTCCAAAGAAGACATACAAATGGCTAACAGACACATGAAAAAATGCTCCACATCACTAGCTATCAGGGAAATACAAATCAAAACCACAATGAGATTACACCTTACACCAGTTAGAATGGCTAAAATTAACAAGACAGGGAACAACAAATCTTGACGAGAATGTGGAAAAAGGGGAACGCTCTTACACTGTTGGTAGGAATGCAAGCTGGTGCAGCCACTCTGGAAAACAGTATGGACATTCCTCAAGATGCTGCAAATAGAGCTACCCTATGACCCAGCAATTGCACTACTAGGTATTTATCCCAAAGATACAGATGTAAAAAGAAGGGGTATGTGCACCCCAATGTTCACAGCAGCAATGTCCACAATAGCCAAACTGTGGAAGGAGCCGAGATGTCCTTCAACAGATGAATGGATAAAGAAGATGTGGTTCAAATATATAATGGAATATTACTCAGCCATCAGAAAGGATGAATACCTACCGTTTGCATCGACTTGGATGGAACTGGAGGGGATTATGCTAAATGAAATAAGTCAAGCAGAGAAAAACATTTATCATATGGTTTCACTCATATGTGGAACATAAGCAATAGTTCAGAGGATCATAGGGAAAGGGAGGGAAAACTGAGTGGGAAGAAATCAGAGAGGAAGACAAACTGTAAGAAACTCTCGACTCTGGGAAACAAACTGAGGGTTACAGAAGGAAGGGGTGGGGGAATGGGATGACAGCATGATGGGTATTAAGGAGGACATGTGATGTGATGAGCACTGGGTGTTATATGCAACTAATGAATTGTTGAACACTACATCAAAAACTAATGATGTACTATATGTTGGCTAACTGAACATAATAAAAAAAGAGTTCAGATGAGTTTATTAATATTTTAAATATTTAATAAGCTTTTGGTTGAATGTACTATAATTCATTTATTTCAAGATTTTTCTTGAATCCTTACTCTATATTAGGCACTGTGTGTGATTTTGAAGATATAAGCAAATTTGCCTCTTGGGCATGAAGTAAAAAGGAATTTTAATAGAGTGTGAAAAGTACTGTAACAGAGACACTGCCTAGCTGAACAATGAAGCAGGAATATATTAGAAAATGATTCCTGTACCTCATGATCTTTGAGATTTCAGGGATGACAAGTTGATCAGTCAAGGAAGATAGGCATAGTTGATCCAGACACAGATTTGTAAATTAATTAAATAATGTATAAAGGCAAGATGTTAAGAGACCTAATGGCATTTTGGGATGAAGCAAATAGTTTAGCAAATACTCATTTAAAATGATGGTATTTGAACACCAACTGCATGTAGCATGTTACAAATTTCTGTGAAAAAAGAAAGAAAAAGAATGAAAATTGGTTTTTACCCACAATATTTTCCAGTCTAGTTGCAGAAATAGCATACACATAAAGATAAAAAGGTTTTATCATACTAACAACAATTTTCTAGATGATTATAGAGCACATATTTAATGCAAGGCACCATGCTTCACAATGGGGGCAAAGAGAGAAATAAGATACAGTTCTTGTCCTCAAGAAGTTTACAGTTAGTGTTAGAGACAAGTATGTCAATAGGATCTTTTAATGTAAACTGTAAAAGGCTAAATAAAGCAACATATAGGATACCATGGAAACAGGAAGGAAGAACATCTCTCCTAGGTTACATGGGTATCAAGAAAGCAACTCAGAGAGGATAGCGCTGAAGGACAAATAGAAATTAACCAGATGGGGAAGGTGGGGAGGCACTTCCAACCATGCTGGAGTAAAGAGGTAGGAAATCATTACTCCCTCCAGCAAAAAACAAACTATGACATAAACAAAGTTGTCAAAAACTCCTTTACATTATTAGGGTTCCAGAAATTGACCAAAGATAAACAACAAATAGAAAAACATTTATTCATAAGAAACTGCTGGTTTGATATGCGTCTCTTGAGTCTTTGTCTGGGGCTTCTCCCACACACACCCTCACCCCTACCCAGCTCAGTTCCTTCAGAAATGTTAACAGGATGGGATGACTGGGTGGTTCAGTTGATTAAGCATCTGACTTCTGATTTGGGCTCAGGTCACGATCTCAGGGTTGTGAGATCAAGCTCTGTCTCAGGCTCCATGCCGGGCATGAAGCTTCTCTCTCCCTCTCCCTCTGTCCCCCATTCCCACCTCTCTTTCTTTCTCTCCCTCTTCTCTCTCTAAAAAAAATGTTAACAGGAGATGCTGGCCATGAAAACAACTAGCTTTGCTGGCAGAAGGTACTATTTTGAGTTGGAACAGAGAAGAGAAACTAATGCCCATTGTCATTGTCATTAATGATGGAAATCTTTTTTTTTTTTTAGTTTTTTTATTTTATTATTTTTTTATTCTTATGTTAATCCCCATACATTACATCATTAGTTTTAGATGTAGTGTTCCATGATTCATTGTTTGTACATAACACCCAGTGCTCCATGCAGAACGTGCCCTCCTCAATACCCATCACCAGGCTAACCCATCCTCCCACCCCCCTCCCCTCTAGAACCCTGTTTGTTTTTCAGAGTCCATCGTCTCTCATGGTTCGTCTACCCCTCCGATTTCCCCTGCTTCATTCTTCCCCTCCTGCTACCTTCTTCTTTTTTTTCTTAACATATATTGCATTATTTGTTTCAGAGGTACAGATCTGAGATTCAACAGTCTTGCACAATTCACAGCGCTTACCAGAGCACATACCCTCCCCAGTGTCTATCAGCCAGTCACCCCATCCCTCCCACCCCACCCCCCACTCCAGCAACCGTCAGTTTGTTTCCTGAGATTAAGAATTCCTCATATCAGTGAGGTCATATGATACATGTCTTTCTCTTTTTGACTTATTTCACTCAACATAATACCCTCCAGTTCCATCCACGTTGTTGCAAATGGCAAGATCTCATTCCTTTTGATGGCTGCATAATATTCCATTGTGTATATATACCACATCTTCTTTAAATGATAGAAATCTTGATAGGGAAATATTTCTGAAGAGCAGACACCAATAGAAAACCATAGACAGAATAGTTCTGCTCTTTACAAATCCCTTACTGATCAGGAGGTTACATATTTGGAAGGAGAGACCTGAGGGAGGCAAGCACCCAACACACTCCTGGCTCTTTGAGAGGCTATAATCAATTCAAGGAAATCCTGAAAAGACCTGGTAGAAAGGAAACACTGGAACAGACTTGAAGCCTTCTAAACATTGAATGTGCTTCCCAAACCCACATACAGATCTATCAACAGAAAGTAGAAACCTAATGGGCTTGAGCTGTTTGATCATAACCACTGACTAATCATTGACTTACTACTAAGCTAAGACCTACAAAGCCAGGATAAAAAATAAAATAATAAACAGAGATGTCAGGGGCTGCCTACCACTGGACAGAGAGAATTCTCAGATTAAGCCCAAGTAAGTTACTAAAATACCCAAGATCTCATTCTTTTTTATATAGCTGAGTAATATTCCATTGTATGTGTATCACATTTTTTAAAATCTATTCATCTATTCATGAACACTTCACTTGCTTCAATATCTTGGCTATTGAAAACAATGCGGCAAAAAACATAAGGGTGCATATACCTTTTTGATTTCATGTTTTCATTTTCTTTAGGTAGATACCCAGTAGAGAAATTATTGGATCTATGGTAATTCTATTTTTAATTTTTTGATGAACTTCCACACTCTTTTCCTCAGTAGCTACACCAATCTGCATTTCTACCAACAGTGACATGAAAGCCAAAACAATCTTGAGAAAGAACAAAACTGAGAATATTACAATCCCAGATTTCAAGATATACTACAAAGCTGGAGTAATCAAAATAGTATGGTACTGGCACAAAAACAGACACATTATATTACTTAAAATACACTGTTTCCAAGCCTCCAAAATGAGACATGCAAAGAACAACAAAGTATGGCTCATACATAGGGAAAAAATGAATAGAAATTGTCCCTGAGGAAGTCCCAAATGTTAGGCTTACTAGACAAAGACTTTAATCAGCTATTTGAAAATTGTTCAAAGGACAAAAGGAAAGAATTAAAGGAAAACACGACAATGATGTTTCATCAAATAGAAAACAGCAGTAAAGGGGCACCTGGCTGGCTCAGTCAGTTCAGCATCTGACTTAGCTCAGCATCATCTTGGGGTACTGGGATCAAACCCCATGTCAGGCTCCCCACTCAGCAGGGAGTCTGCTTGTCCCTCTCTCTCTCTCTCCATGCCCCTCCCACTGCTCATGCTCTCTCTGTCTCTCAAATTATTAAATAAAATCTTAAAAAAAAGAAAACAAAACATCAATAAAGACACAGAATGATAAGAAACAGCCATATATAAATGCTGGAATTTAAAGTACAATAATTGAACTGAAAAATTCAGTGGAGGGTTCAACAAAATATTTGAGTCTGAATGTAAAGATAGGTTAATTAATATTCAGTCTGAGAGACAGAAAAAAAATGAAGTAAAATAAGGAGA
The DNA here is from genome assembly GCF_002201575.2 of Neomonachus schauinslandi. NCBI lineage: Eukaryota > Metazoa > Chordata > Mammalia > Carnivora > Phocidae > Neomonachus > Neomonachus schauinslandi. The sequence continues at coordinate 108,421,472 of NC_058406.1, read as the reverse complement.
GCCTCATAGACCAGTGAGACATCATCAAGCATACCAACATACAGATAGAGTGGTGTCCCAGAAGGAGAGGAGAGAGAGAAGGTGGAAGAAATAACATTTGAAGAAATAATGGCCAAAAACTTCCCAAAATTTGATTAGGAAAAAAAGGCTACATATCCAAGGACCTCAACAAACTCTAGTTAGTATAATTCAAAGAAAATCACACACCTAAACACATCATAATTGAACAGTTGAAATTCAAAGATAAACTTGAAAGTAACAAGACAGAAGCATGTACAAGAGTTTCCCAGTAATATTCATAGCTAAGGTTTCTCATCAGAAACCATGAAAGGGAGAGGACAGTGGGATGATAGTTTCAAAATACTAAAAAGACCCCCAACAACAGTCAACTTGGAGGTATGTAGCCGTCAGAATTATCCTTCAAAAATTAAGAAAATTTAGACATTCCTAGATAAATAAAAGCTGAGAGAATTTGTTACAAGAATACCTGTCCTATAATAAACACAAAAGGGAGTACTTCAGGATGAAATTTGGTTCTTCAGGATACTAGACAGTAACTCAAATCCAACAAAGAAATGAATAATAGTAGTAAAGGTAATTACAAAGGTAAATATAAAAGACAATATAAATATATTTTATATTTATAACTACTTTTATCATATGTGATTTAAAATACTACTGTGCAAAAAATAATTACAAATTCAGTTTGATTGACATGCATGTATAAAGATGTAATTTTATATGAACATAGCACACAGGAGAAGGAAAGGAAAGAGGAAGAAAAGAGAAAAGTTTGTATATATTATTGAAATTAAGTTGGTGTTACTGAGAAATAGATTATTGTAATTTAAGGTATTCATTGTAATCCTCAGAGAAACCAATAAAAATAACTCAAAAATATGTAGTAAAAGAAATGCCAAGGGAATTAAGAAGGTACAGTAGAAGATCTTTCTCTTTTTATTTTTCCCTTTGGTTTCACTCCCCTCTATCTCTCTCTCTTTTTAACTGAGACATAGTTCACATACCATAATATTAACTATTTTAAAGTGTAGGATTCAGTAGTTTTTAGTACATTCACAAAGTTGTGCAGCCATTACCACTATCTAATTCCAGAACATTTTCATCATTCCCCAAAGAAACCCCATATTCATTAGTAGTCACATCCCATTTCTTCCCACCTACCAGTCACTAGAAACCACCCATTTATTTTCTGTTTCTATGGATTTGCCTATTCTGGATATTTCACATACATGGAATCTTACAGCATATGGCCTTTTGTGACTGGCTTCTTTCTCTTAACATAATATCTATAAAGTTAATTCATGTTATAGAATTAATTCCTTTATGTGGCTGAGTAATATTCTATTTTATGGATATACCACTTTTTATATATTTATTAATCTGATGATGGACATTTGAGTTGTTTCCACTTTAGGGCTATCATGAATTATGCTGCTTTGTGTACATATGTTTCATTATTGTTGGTCACTTCCTCCACTCTTTGCCCAGTTGTATTCTTTGTCTCGTTGGCACAGTAATCCTTCTAAAACATATCTCAGATTATTTCCCTTGCTTAAAATATTTCCTTTCATTGCTGTCCACTGTATTTACAATCAAATAAGGACTTGTAACTTGGCCTTAAGATCCTTCATGGCTTCATCCTTGGCTTCATCACCAACTTAATCTCTACCACTGTTTGCATCATTATCATATTCCATTTGCACTGGCCTTATTGTCTCTTGAACACACCAAGCTAGTCCCCATTACTGCCATCTACTTACTTCTTAAAAAGCGTTTTTTAATTGTTTTAAAATATATGTAAACATAAAATTTGCCATTTTAACAATATTTCAGTGTATAATTTTGTGGCACTAATGATATTCCCAATGTTGTACAACCATCACCGCTATCAAGTTCCAAAAGTTTTCAGTAACCCAAATAGAAATTCTATAGCCATTAAGCAATAACCTACCACCCCTGTGCCTTAGCCCCTGGAAATCTCTAATCTATTTTCTGTCTCTGTGAATTTGCTTATTATGGATATTTCATATAAATGGAATCGTACAATATTTGTCTTTTTATATGTGACTTATTTCATTATCATGTTTTTAAGATTTACCCATGTAATATAACTTCATTCTTTCTATGATTGAGTAATATTTCATTATATACACACCCTATATTGTTTGCCTATTTTTCTGTTGTGGACACTTGAATTGCATCCACCTTTTGGCTATTGTGAATAACGTTGCAATGAATATCGATATACAAGTATCCACTTGAGTCCCTGTTTTCAATTTTTGGGGGTTATATATCTAGAAATTGCTGGGTCATATTGTCATTCTATGTCTAACTTTTTCAGGAACCACCAAACTGTTTTCCATAGTGTCTTATATCAGTTTACATTCTCAATGGCAATGTCTAAGGATTCCAATTTCTCCACATTCTCACCAGCACCTGATATTTTCCATTTCTAAATATAGCTATGGTAGTAAGTTTAAAATAATATCTCATTGTAATTTTGATATTCATTTCCCTAATGACTAAAGATTTTGAGCATCTTTTCATGTGATTTTGGCCATTTGTATATTTTGTTTAGAGAAGTGTCTATTCAAGTTCTTTTCCCATTTTTAATTGAATTATTTGTCCCTTTTTGTTGATTGATATATAGTGGATATCCTTTATCAGATATGTAATCTGCAAATGTTTTCTGTCAAACATTGGTTGTCTTTCACATTCTTTTTTAAAATTATTTTTATTTTTTATTTGAGAGAGAGAGAAAGAGAGAGTGAGCAAGTTGGGGTAGGGGCAGAGAAAGAGGGAAAAAATCTCAATCAGACTCCATGTTGAGTGTAGAGCCTGATGCAGTGCTCATTCTCATGACCCTGAGATCATGACCCAAACTGAAACCAAGAATCGGATGCCCAACCAACTAAGCCACCCAGGTGCCCTTCACATTCTTGATAGTGTCACTTGATGCACAGAAGTTTTAATTTTGATGAAATTATCTATTTTAACCATTGATGTTTATGCTTTTGGTGTCATATCTAAGAATCCATTGCCAAATCCAAGATCATGAAGGTGTAGCCTATGTTTTATTCCATGAGCTTGAAGGTTTTAAACTTTATATTTAGGTCATTGATCCAATATGACAATTTTTGTGTATGGTGTGAAATGGGGTCCAACTTCATTCTCTGGCATGTGGAAACTCAGTTGTCTCAGTATCACCTATTCAGGAAATCATTTTTTTCCCATTTAAATAGACTTGACAATTTTGTCAAATATCAATTGGCCATATATGTCTGAGTTTATTTTTGGATTCTCAATTTTATTGCACTGGTTGATAGGTACATTCTTATACCAGTACCATATTTTACTTACTGCAGTTTTATATTAAGTTTTGAAATTGGAAAATGTAAATTCTTCCACTTTGTTCTTTTTCAAGGTTGATTGGGGTATTTGGAGCCCTTTGAAATTATATATAAATTTGATGATAAGCTTTTTTCTATTTCTGAAAAAAAAGTCTGTTGGAATTTTGGAAAAGTTTTTTCTCTAAATTTTTACTTACTAATTTTTTTTTACAGTTCATTCCTTTTGTAAAAGGAAAGAATTTATAGATGAATAAGTCAGTTACATTTTTTTTTAAACAGCAATTAATCCTTACTACAGAGAAACAAACAAAAGATTTGTGGCACATTATCTTTGAAAAATCTTTTGGAAATTTTTTCATCTAGAAAAAGAAAACTAACAATTTTCAGACATCATGTATGATTCTTTCAAAGGATTTTACAAGGCATCTGAATATCTAGATTGTGTTGGGTAGTATTGGCATCATATTATTAAATCTTCCTATCTATAGACTCAGTTGGAGTTATATTTATTTATGCTTATTTAATTTGTCTCAGCAATGCTTTGTAGTTTTTAGTGTACAAACCTTTTATTTCTTTGACTAAATTTGTTCCTTGATATTTTATTCTTTTGAATGATTTTATAAATTGAAATGTTTTCTTCATTTACTTTCCTGATTTCTCTTTATTGATGTAGAGAAACACATTGAATTTTAATATCTTGATCTTCTACATGCAAATTTACTGAATTTATTAGCTCTAGTTGCTTTCTTGTGTTTTAAAAAAATATATATACAAAAATATATTTTCATGTCAACTTTGAAGTTCTTTTTTCCAATTTGTAAAATTTTATTTTTTCTTCTTTAAAAATACCCCGGCTAAAACATCAAATACAATACTGAAAAGTAGTGCAGGAAATCAGGCAACTTTATATTTCTTCTGACCTTAGGGAGAAAGCTTTCATTCTTTCACTGTTGAGTATGAGGCCAGGTTTTTTTTTTGGGGGGGGGGCTTTGTAAATGCCCTTTATCATGGCAAGGAAGTTCCTTTTTATTCTTAGTTTTCTGAAGATGTTTACCATAAAAAAGTGTTGGATTTTATTAAATGGCTTTATCAGTCAACTAAGATGATCATGTGTTTTCCCCCAAGTTCTATCAGTGTGGTACATTTCATTGATTTTTCTTTCTTTCTTTTTTTTTTTTTTTTATGTTGAACCACCTTTGCATTCATTGTATAAATCCTATCTATCATTTATATAGTCCTTTTAATATTCTGATTGATTTGGGTTACTAATTTGTTGTCCAGGATTTTTGCATTTATATTCACCAAAGATACTGGCCTGTAATTTCTTTTCTTGTGATCTTTTTATCTTGTTTGGTATCAGTGTGAATCTAGCCTCACAGAATGAATTGGGAAGGAAATCCTATGCTTCATTTTTTGGGAAAATTTGAGGAAGGTTCGTGTTAATTCTTCTTTAAATGTTTGATAAACTCACCAGTGAAGCCTCCTGGTCCTGGATTTCTCTAATGATTCAAACACTTTATTCATTATAGTTCTCTTAAGAATTTCTATTTTTCTTAAGTCAGTTTAGGTAATTTGTGTGTTTCTATGATTATGTCCATTTCACCTAAGATATCTCATTTCACCTAAGATATTTGTTGGTATACAATTGTTCATAATCTTTTTTTTTAAGATTTATTTATTTATTTGAGAGAGAGAGAAAGGAGAGAGAGAGCATGAGCAGGGGCAAGGGCAGAGAGAGAGGGAGAGAGAATCTGAAGCAGACTCCACGCTGAGCACAGAGCCCGATGTGGGGCTCTATCTCATGACCTTGAGATCATGACCTGGAGCCAAAACCAAGAGTTGGATGCCTAACTGACTATGCCACCCAGGAGCCCCTGTTCATAATATTCTTTTACGATCATTTTCATTTCTGCAAGATCTGTATCAATGTCCCACATTCATTTCTGATTTTAGTTATTTGTATCTTTTCTTTACTTTTGTCTTTATTTCTCCTTCACTTTTGAAGGAAAATTTCACTGGCTACAGAATTCTAGGTTAATTTTTTCTTCTTTCAATACTTCAAATATTTTACTCCATTGTCTTCTTGCTTGCATGGTTTTTGAAGAGAAGTCTGATGTAGTTTTTTTTTTTTAAGATTTTATTTATTTATTTGACAGAGAGATAGAGAGAGAACACAAGTAGGCAGAGGGAGAGGGAGAAGCAGGCTCCCTGCAGAGCGGGGAGCCCGATGCGGGACTCGATCCCAGGACCCTGGGATCATGACCTGAGCCAAAGGCAGCTGCTCAACCGACTGAGCCACCCAGGCGCCCCTAGTCTGATGTAGTTTTGATCGTTTGCCTTTATAGGTATAGGTGTTCCCCCTCACATCAACATCTTTCAAGCTTTTCTCTTTGTCTTAAATTTCTTTCCTATAGTTTGAATATATTTTGCATAGATATACTTTGTGTGTGTGTGTTTATGCTTGATGTTCTCTGATCTTCCTGGTACTTTGGCTTGTTGTCCCTCATTAATTTCAGAAATTCTGTTATTTTTGCTTCAAACATTTCTTCTTTCCCTTTTTCTTTTTCTTCTCCTTCTGATTTATAATTATGTATAAGCTATGCCTTTTGTAATGCTCTCACAGTTCTTGCATATTCTAATTTCCTTTTACATTCTTTTTTCTCTTTGAGTTTCAGTTTTGAAAGTTTGTGTTGACATTTTGTCAAACTTGCTAATTCTTTCTTCAGCTGTGTTCAGTATATTGACAAGCCCATCAATGGTATTCTTCATTTCTGTTCCGGTGTTTTTTTTATTTTTAGCATTTCCTGTTATATTATCCATCTGCTTATATTACCCATCTGTTCTTGCATGTTGTCCACTTTTTCCATTAGAGACTTTGGCATATTAATCATGGATATTTTAATGTACCACTCTGGTAACTCCAACATCCCTGACATATCTGAGTCTGGTTCTGATGATTGCTCTGTCTCATCAAACTGTGTTCTTGTTTGTTTGTTTTGCTTTTATTGTCTTTTATTATGCCTTGTAATTGTTTTTAAACCAGACGAAAAGTACTAGATAAAAGAACTGAGGTAAACAGGTCCTCAGTTGAGGTTTTGTTTGTCTGGACAGGATTTAGGCTTTCCTTATGCTTTGATGTATCTGTAGGTGTCAGTGGATAAAATTTCTTCTGGTTTCATTTGTTTCGTGTCCCTTGTTTTGTCTCCCATGTTGAGGGTTCCCTGTATTTAAGACATATATTTATATAGGATATAAAGCTTTTGAGGGTTCCCTATATATTTAAGACCTTCTTAAATAAGGTCTGAGATATGATGTTTTTTTCAGTTCTAACTCCCTGTTATTATATAAGACCTCTATTGATGGGACAGTAAAGTGGGGTTTGGGGAAGCATTCTGTAGTGTTATGATTAGATCTCAGTCCTTTAGTGAGTTTGCACCCCTGGGTTGTGACCTTCAAAAATAATTCTGTTTTACCTATTGCCTTATATGAGACAAAAAGCTAGAGGGGGCTGGACTTAAGGAATTCCCTTTTCCCAGGTCCATTAGGCTATGTTAAAACCAAAGTTAGGTAGACTCTGTTGAAATAATGTCCCTTCAGGGCAGACCTTTTTAGGAATAACATAAAAATAACAAACAAATAAAAAAGTTTACCAAAGGTACAGAATGCAAGATTAATATGCAAAAATCAATTATACTTCCAGTGAACAATCAGACAATGATTTCTAGGAAGCATTTCCATTCATATAAGCGTAAGCAATAATAAAATACTTAAGAAAAATTAAAAAAATAAATGCAGAAATTAAACACTGAGAATTCTAAAACATTCCTAAGATAAATAAAGGAAGATCTAAATAAATAGAAGGACATTTGACATTCATGAATTTGAAGACTCAGTATTATTAAGTTGGCAACTCTCCCCACGTTGACCTATAAATATCAATGTAATCTCTGTTCAAATCCCAGAAAGATTTTTGCAGAAATTGAAAAGCTAATTCTAATATTTATATCTAAATGAAAAGGACCTAGAATAGTCAATATATTTTTCTTAATTGGAGAAGTTAAACTACCTGATTTCAAAGTTTACAATAAATGTGGAGAATCAATGTGGTATTTGAGTAAAGACCTATGGATCAGTGGAACAGAATAGAAAGTCCAAAAATAAATCCCTAAGCCTGTCTTACATGTTTTCCCTTTATTCTATATCAACCAACTTTCACCACTGCTGGGACAAGGGATATTTGCAATTCTTATTTTGGAGAATATAATGATGGTTTTAGACCAATTATTTTTATATGTTTTCTTTTCTTTTTCCAAATAAGTTTCACCTGTACCATTGTATTTTGCATCTGAGGGTCCAGATAAATTGATTTTTAATTATAAGTTACTGGATCATGAGACACCATATTTAGACTCTTGAAGAAGTGGCACATTAGCTAAAAATCTTGGACTTTAGTTGTATGCTATAACTGGATGAGATTGTGATTATCTCCCTTATGGCCATAAGTGCGCTCAGATATTTTAGAAAGGGATGCACAATTGTTTGGTGGCAAGAGAGGATTATTGCAGTGTATACCACTGGCTATCCACCAAAATTTATCCCCCATTTCCACTGGTATAGAATGATGGCTGAGAGCATGGCTGTCCAGCACTTGCCATGGCCTTGCCTCCCTCATGGAAGAGAAGTGGAAACATGTGGATCATCTAGGCTGGCACTAGGCACTAGGCAGGCATGTTTCTCTCTCTCTCTCTTTTTTAAAAATATTTCATTAATTTATTTGAGAGAGAAAGTGCACACAAGTGGGGGGGAAGGGGAGAGGGAGAGAATCTTTAAGCGGACTCCCCACTGAGCACGGAGTCCCACATGGGGCTCTACATGGGACTCAATCTCACAATCCATGAGATCATGACCTGAGCCTAAACCAAGAGTCGGACCCTTAACTGACTGCGCCACCCAGGAGCCCCAGCAGGCACGCCTCTTTGAGAAATTTTCACTTCTTTCTTCAAGCCATGAAGAGACACTTAAAGTCTAGCCTCTAACAGGAAGTTGAGACCTCACACCAAGAATCAAAGACAAACAAGATGGAGGGAATCTCAATCTCCATAAAACAGAGTGCACAGATCTGCTGACCCAGAACGCTCAACTTGGACAGTTACATAACATGGAAATACAACATATACAAGGTACTAACTTACTATTTAAGCTCTTGTTGGTGTAATCTGTCCTTACCTCCATCTAAAACAGAATTAAGAGGTAAAAAACAAAAACAAACAAACAAAAAAACCCACAAAAACAAAGACAAACCAAAAACCAAAAAACATTCGCTGGGGAAAGGATAGTCTTTTCAACAAATGGTGTTATAAAAACTGTACAAATGCAAAAGAGGAAAATCAGACCCTTAGCTTATACCATATACAAGAATTAATTTAAAATGGATAAGAGACCTAAACATAAGAACTAGAATTATAAGACTCTTTTTTTTTATTCTTATGTTAATCCCCATACATTACATCATTAGTTTTAGATGAAGTGTTCCATGATTCATTGTTTGTGCATAACACCCAGTGCTCCATGCAGAATGTGCCCTCCTCAATACCCACCACCAGGCTAACCCATCCTCCCACCCCCCTCCCCTCTAGAACCCTGTTTGTTTTTCAGAGTCCATAGAATTATAAGACTCTTCAAAGAAAACATAGAGGGGCGCCTGGGTGGCTCAGTCGTTAAGTGTCTGCCTTCAGCTCGGGTCATGATCCCGGGGTCCTGGGATCGAGCCCCACATCGGGCTCCCTGCTCAGCGGGAAGCCTGCGTCTCCCTCTCCCACTCCCCCTGCTTGTGTTCCCTCTCTAGCTGTCTCTCTCTCTGTCAAATAAATAAAATCTTAAAAAAAAAAAAAGAAAACATAGAGGGAAAAACTTCATGATGCTGGATTTGGCAATGATTTCTTGGATTTGACATCCAAATCACAGGCAACAACAACAACAAAATAGATAAATTGAACCACTTAAAATTAAAATCTTTTGTGCATCAAAGGACTCTAACAACAAAGTAAAAAGCACTCGAGAGAATAGGAGAAAATATTTGCAAGTTATGTATCTGATAATGGGCTAATACTCAAAGTATAAAAAGAACTTCTAAAATCTAACAGCCAAAAAACCAAACAATCCAATTAAAAAAATCTGCTAATATTTTAAGTAAACATTTCTCTAAATAAGACATACAATTGGCTAAGCACATGAAATGATGCTGAACATCACTAATAATTGAGGAAATATAAATCAAAACACAATAATATACCACTTCACACTGAGTAGAGTGGTTATTATCAATACAACAAAAAATAAGAAATGTTGCTGAAGATGAGAAATTAGATCCCTTGTGTCCTGCTGGTAGAAATGTAAAATGGGCAGCAGCTATGGAAAACAGTATGGCAGTTTCTCAAAAAATTAAAAATAGAATCATCATATGATCCAGAAATTCCACTACTGGGTATATACTCCAAAGTAGTGAAAGCAGGAACTCCAACAAATATTTGTAAACCTATGTTCACTGTAGCATTATTCACGGTAGCCAAAAGGTGAAGGCAACCCAAATGCCTATTGATGGGTGAATGGATAAACAAAGTATGCTATATATATAATGAAATATTATTTGACCTCAAAAAGGAAGAAAATTCTGACACATTCTACAACATGGATGACCTTGAAGACACTATGCTAAGTGAAATAAGTCAGTTACAAAGAGACAAATACTGTATGATTCATTTACATGAAGTACATAGAAAAGTCAAATTTGTAGAGACAGAAAGTAGAATAGGGCTGGGTGGCGACAGTTAATGCAGAGTTATTGTTTAATGGGTACAGAGTTCAGTTTTACAAGATGAAAGAAAATTCTGGAGATGGATGGTAAGAATGGTTGTACAACAATGTGAATGTACTCAACACCACTGAACTTTACACTTAAAAATGGTTACAATGTCATGTTTATGAGCACCGAGGAATAAAAAAAAGCTGCAATTTTTTTGCTGTTGTTTTGTTCCGGTTTTGTTTTATCTGTTTGTTTTTAGTTATGTAAGACATGGCAAATGCAAAATGTTCTGAATAAATTACCTCCTCATGTTTTTGGGGTCCATTCCCACTGCACACAAAGCTTCAAACTCCACTGGCCTCCCCTGCTCTTCCCATTTCATTACCAGATATCAGGTCTCACCTTAAACATTACTTCTGGAAAAGTCTCTCCTGACTTTTAGACTATATTAGTTCACCCATCATATGATTCTAAAGAATCTTGAATTAATTCAAAGCCTTCAGTTCCTGGGTAATGCCATCCTTTCCACTATTCTATAAGCTTTAGGAGGAAAAATAGTGTTAATCTTTTTGCAGTTTATAAAAATAATCATTATTCAATTTCTTTGGAAATATATTTTCTCTCCAATTACAAATTGAACTGTTAGGTCAAATGCTATGCCTATCTGGAAGCCTTTGGGCACTTCTGCACAGTAAAGTGGGTGAATTTGAAAATCAGAGAATGTGGGGCGCCTGGGTGGCTCAGTTGGTTAAGCAACTGCCTTCGGCTCAGGTCATGATCCTGGAGTCCTGGGATCGAGTCCCGCATCGGGCTCCCTGCTCGGCAGGGAGTCTGCTTCTCCCTCTGACCCTCCCCCTTCTCATGTACTCGCTCTCTCTCTATTCTCTCTCTCTCAAATAAAAAATATAAATAAATAAATCCTTAAAAAAGAAAATCAGAGAATGAACTGAATTTATCAGGTTATTACTTGAATGAAGTGCCTTAGATGAAAATTATCCACCATTTTTAAAGACAGACTCTAATTTAGGCATGCTAAATTTAATAAAAAAAATATGCATTTAAATAACCCTACAATGTCAAAAATGGCCTCTTGCCTTTAAGGAACCCCCTGCCTCATCCTCGGGAGCTCCACAAACAGTTGGAAGTTCATAATTGTTTGCATATTGACAATTTTCAGTGGTTCAAATGAGAAAAGCAATTCCATACTGGAGACTGTGACAGTGGGCATCTAAAGATGCAATACTAGAAAAACACCGCACCTTTTTTCACCTACCTATCCAGTATCGATTCAGTTTTGCAGAGTTCGTGAAACTCTAAGAAACAAAACCAATCTAAAGTATCCAGCCTGTAAACAGAATGAAAATCATGTTATGATAACAAGCAGTGAATATAAAATATAAAAATCAAAGTGACAGCCTACCCCAAACGGAAGTGACACTCAATTATAAGTAGAGGAAAAGAGGAAAACTGCCCATGTTTAACAGCCATAAGGGCAGTGCAACCACATGTGCCACTCCATGCAGATGCTGTGCAAGGCTGTGGGGAGCCTGAGCACATGGCCTGGGTGGGTCCCCACCTTGCTCGAGCCCTGGCAGAACCCAGAGCCAGGCAAAGCTGAACCAGGGCTCCTCCGTGGGGTCTCCGGCTGCCTAAGAAGCCATCAGGAGCTCAGAGTGGATAGGGCTGCAGAATGGGAGTCCACCTCACTGCAGCCTGCAGGGGGGCATCTGGCAATTCTTCTCGCACAGCTGACCCCTTTCGTTTCCGTGCTGCCCTTTTTTTGGTGTGTGGTGCAGGATCACAGGGAGCTGGTACTTCTAATTTATTCTCCTTTTCTCTGGCTAAATCTAAGTGATTCTTTGTACTTTTACCAGTCAAATGGGTCAGGTCTCAGACATGCCCTTGAGAACTGCAAACACTCTGAGCTGGAACCATCTGTCCAACCTCTCACACTGAGAGACATGACCAAACTTAGCATGGCTTCTAGTACTTCTAGTACTTTAAGGCCATGTCCCTGGGATGACCCTGGCCCCTTTAAGTCCCTGCCTGGGAAAACTCAAAGCTACCAAAGAATTTACTCCTTGTTTCAGCCAAAAACCTGACATAGGCCCATAACTTCTCTTTTTCTCAGAACATTTACTTTGGAAAACTTGGCATCCTAAATCCTTCCTCTGTCCTTTGGAGATGTACAGCTCTCTTCCACAACCCAGTCATTTCTCAATGACTCAACAGCCATTCAGGAAGAATAGGGCCCCTGTTTCCCTGTCTCTACAGAGGGTAGGAGCCTATCTTCCATAAGCACTAGGTACTTAGCAGTCAGAGATGGCCTAATCACAGCCCTTAAAATCCTTGGAGACTTGGGGCGCCTGGGTGACTCATTCGTTAAGCGTCTGCCTTTGGCTCAGGTCATGATCCCAGGGTCCTGGGAGTGAGCCCCGCATCGGGCTCCCTGCTCGGCGGGAAACCCGCTTCTCCCTATTCCACTCCCGCGCTTGTGTTCCCTCTCTTGCTGTGTCTCTCTCTGTCAAGTAAATAAATAAAATCTTAAAAAAAAAAAAAAATCCTTGGAGACTTGTATGTTAGCACATACCAGTGTCTAAGACGCATCTCCTCTCACCTTTTCTTTTCCAGTGGTAGAGGTCAGGTTGGGCTGGTATCTCTTCCCTACTGCAGTAGTACTGAATAAAACTGCCATATATCCCCTAACTAGTTCCAGGTTTTGTGCCTCTTTGATATCTTGTCCTCTGTGTGACCTCCCCACACTGCCATGTCCTAAGAGACATGCAACCTCCTGCTGGCCTGAACTGCCTCTACTGCTCAAAAGATCACTGAGAATTTGATGTTCGATTTAGGATATCTTCTAAGAAGCTAATATTCTGTGAGGTGGCAGAGTGTTACCAACTGAAAAAGACCAACCTAAAGCCACATTCTTAGTCTACCTGAGCCCTCTGCTGTGTGATTTGGCTTGTCCAAGTCATTCCCCTCCTCCCACCAGGTAGGCTGCGTATTTCCCAGGAGAGTCTGTCTGGCCACAAGTTGTTTTTGGTCTTGGTAATGGGAAGAGACAAGAGCTTTAGCCTTACCCTTGCAGGTGTGTGCTGGCCCTGATGTCTGCTCCATCTAGCTCAAATGCCTGACTCTCTGTTCTATTTTTTCCACTGTTCATATACAGTTTTGCTTACCTTTAGATCCAATTTTAACACTTCAACACTCCCAGAAAGCTGAGCAAAGTAAGGGCGAGGAAATGTAGCCTAGGAGCATCTTGCTCTTTACTTGCAGATTTGATGCATCCTGAAATTCCAACAGTCTTTTAGGACTTCACTAGTTCACTCTAGATCTAATTTTAATTTCCAAAAAATATCAGAGTTGACAGTGACATTGACCAAAATTATGTCATAATTATGTGAAGGATCCCTGTAGGTCATAATTTCCAGACAAGTTAAAGGTTATTTTCATCATTATGCTTAAATCTAATGTGTTGAATAATAACACTGTTTCATCTGCATTTTAATGATTGTATAATTTTCATATAGATCAAAGTTTTTATAGACAAAAATTTTTTTATACACCTACCTGCTGCGAGATCTGCATGAGAAAGGGAAGTTTCAGCTAGGCTACAAATGTTACTCCTATAATGTTCTGAAGTGTAAAGTTAGTATCCTGTAAAAGAATATTTTTTCAGGAGTCCTTTATGGTATCTGTCAGTGTGAGACTGGACAACGGCCACTTCTCTGTGTCATATGAAGTCCTTTTAAGCAGGAGGTAGAAATTCAAGTAAAAATTAATGATGGTATAAAAATCTGTTTCAAAATACATATATACATTTCTCATCCATCAGGTTGGTGAGGACATTGGGATGGATTTCGAGTAGTTACTTAGAAGACAGTGGAATGCATCCTCAAACTTGTGGAGACATAGGACAAAGAGAGAGGGCATACGGAGTATAGATTAATATTTTTCAGAAAGCTAGAGACTTAAGGGTCATGAGGGTGTAAAGAGCAGTATATTTTTTGTTGCATTTATAATAGACATTTTTCTTTTATGCTCAGATTAGAATTGAAGGGAAAAAGACAAAGTTGATGGAAAAACTAATTTCAAAAGCCACAGAGAGCAGCTATGCCAGTGTATAAATTGCCAAAACATTAATGTTATAGAATATTATTTTC
>NC_058406.1:108066972-108107123 GCF_002201575.2 Neomonachus schauinslandi | reverse complement strand
GAAAGAAAGAAAGAAAGAAAGAAAGAAAGAAAGAAAGAAAGAAAGAAAGAAAGAAAAAGAAAAATGAAGGAGAGAAGAAAATTAAAAAAGAAAGAACTATTGTATTATAACACAAAGTATAAAATAAGTATTTGTCAGTCCTAACTGACATAAATAATTGAATAAATAAATAGGGACAAAAAGACAAATCTCTCATGCAGAAGAATGCCAAATAATTTTCTCCATTATCACTAAGGGGATTATAATTCCCCAGTCCCGAGGGTGGGCTGCACATAGAGACTCCTTCCAAAGAGAAAAGACATGGACAGAGAAAAGTTAAGAGTGACTTACCAGTGGAAAAGCCTGACAAACACTGCCCCAGACAGCTGATCAAGGTCAGTATCAATAGTGATAAGTCATGTCAATAGTGTGTGCCCTTGATATGATGTGATGAAAATGCAATTTATCTCTGTAGTCTTCATCTTAAAATATCATAGCACCAGCATAATTATGAGAAAATCATCAGACAAATCCCTTTTGGGAAACATTCTACAAAATACTTTACCAGTACCCCTCAATACTGTTAAGCCCAACAAGAATATGGAAAGTCTGAGAAACTGACATATTCTTGAGGAGCCTAAGGGGACATGGTGACTAAATGTAATGTGGAATCCTGGATGGGATCCTGGAACATGCCAGTGACAATCCATACTTTACTCCCATTTTCTTAGCTGTTTGTTTGTCTTTTTCATTTACTGCGGCAAATGTGCACTCAGTGTGCATTTTGATGTTAGAAACATGGGAAAGTAGGTTTAGGGTATATGAAAACTCTATGCACTATTTCCACAACTTCTCTTTAAATCTAAAACTGCTCTCAAATAAAAAGTTTTAAAAAATGCCCTATAGAGTACACCCTTCAAGGTTGTGCTTGAAGTTTGATCTCTGAATTTTTCCATGCTAGTTCTTAACCATAGTTCTGACTCATTGCCCAATGTCAACTATTAGAGTCATAGAATCCTGCCCTGTAGAATTCTGTCCTGTCCACCTCATGTGAATCTTCTTTGCAAGTGATGGTTGGAACTTGTAAAGGAAAAGAGAACTTGGGCTTCAATAAACTTATATTGAAGGTTTTGTGAATGGCTTGTGTAGGAGGACTCTTCACATAAACAAGCAATAAACTGTTGCATTCAGTCGCTGAAATTCTGGGGTTCTTTTTCTTCAATATGGTCTGACAGACCTCAACAGATCCATCCACTGGATACCTTGTGATATGTAAACAGGTCATCTATAGGAGCAAGAATAACTTTGGGTGGGATGGGAGTATCTTAAATCATGTCCATTTTGGAGATTTTCTGTTTTTGTAGAACATGCAAGGAGATGTTTCCCAAAGACATGTGGTCATTCTGGTATGGAGTTTAAAGAGAGGTTTATCCTGGAGATAAAGGATTCAGGGGTCCTTGGGTATATACATTGAAAGAAAAACAATCTTCAGGAAAAGGATTTTTTCATCAGAACAAATCAGAGTAGAGGAAGTGATCATATATATAGAAAAGAGATACGTGACAATGCTATGTCCCCCTCCTAAAAAGTGACCTCAACATGGGCAGTAGGTACTTGGCATCTACACACTGCAGCAGGCCTTTGAATGCATCAGTGGTGTATATTTTCCAGAATTAGATTGGATTAGGGATACAAAACTCTAGTTTTCATTTTCTACTCTATTTTTCAATTTATCCTAGCAAATAGAGTCTTGCTTTTTTATAAATGCTTTTTTCTAAAACAACAGTATCACCACAGGTATAGAAAATTTAAATGAAGAAATAGTGAATTTCTGAGTACCTTATTAAAAGATAGAGAGTAAATCTCTGAAATTCTTCATGAAGCTTGTTGGTGGATAAATTAACCAGCAACATGAAAGAAAAAGGATGCAGTGTTTTCCCAAAACTTGCCTTATGTGTTTGTTACTGCTACAGAGCCTGCTGAACTTGTGGTGAGAAATGTGCCTCTTAGTTTGAAGTACTTTGTCTTCTATGATAAAATTGACAATTGTTTGAATTTTTAGCCAGAAATTTTGTAACTGTAGATAGAATCATAGTTCTATACATTTTCAGAAATCTGAAATGAAGTGAAATTTACATGTAAATTCTTATAAATTTGTAGCATTGTTTTGCTAATAATAATATTCAGTACATTTTTATTCACTCTACAAGTCTAATATAGTTTTTGTCTATTTATGAATATTTTCATAATTTAGTAAAAGTCAAATATCAGTTTCTACTATATAATTAATTTACATAAAGTATTTTATATTATTCTGTAAGATAGAAAGTCATTTTTATTTTACTTGTTTTCAGAATATTATTACAGGCTTTCCTTTAGAGCAATAAATACTGGTGAAATGTTGACATGACACACAAAGTATTTGTATTCATGGAAGGCAAATAGAAAGTCTCATTCAGTTAAAAATTCATAGTAACAACTGATTTAGGACATGCACAGTGTGGGGGAAGAAAAATAATTTTCCCTCTACCCTTCTGAGTTCTCAGCAGAAATCTTCCTGTAATAAAAGACAGATTCACAGGAGAAAAAAATAATTATGTATGTATAAAAGCCTCACAAAGATATGAGACTCAAAAGGCAGTGGTTGACTGAGACTTATATACCATCCTGAGCTAAGGAAAGAGATAATAAGGGTCTGGGTTTCAAAGTGGGGAAGGCAATTCAGGAAGGTGAGAAGAGTGTTTGCTAAACAAAGATTTCAGGTCTTAGAGATAAGTCTCTCAAATGAAAAAGTTATCTCTGATAATAGCTCTGTCCCTTTCTAATGTAAATTCCCTTTATAATTGTAGATTTCCCTTATGAAAAGGTAACTTCTCTTTTCAGAGCTTCTTTTGAGTCTGTAGTTTCTTAAAAAATAATTATCTCAAAATAATTCTTATGCCAAACAGATTTTAGCATATCACATTCTATTCCCATTTGATGATATATTGTCCTCTGTCTTTAGAATATTTTTTCTTTTTTTTTTAAAGATTTTATTTATTTATTTGACAGAGAGATAGACAGAAGAGCACAAGCAGAGGGAGTGGCAGAGGGAGAGGGAGAAGCAGGCTCTGCACTGAGCAGGAAACCCAATGTGGGACTCGATCCCAGGACCCTGAGATCATGACCTGAGCCGAAGGCAGACACTTAACCATCTGAGCCACCCAGGCGCCCTAGAATATTTTTTCTTGAGTGTGGTAGTTTTATATGGCACAGTTTGCCCTATGAAACTTTCATCATCTAATATTATTAAATATTTAAAAAATATTATACTTTGGATCACAATCCAATTAATTTCTATTAATTCTATTTCTATTAATTTCCAGCTATATGAGGAAATACTTACTAGAGTAAATGTTAAAAAACATTTTTTAAATGATTATCAGAGAACAGTTTTATGGGAAAATTAGGAAGAATATAAAGCCTAATTAAGAACAGATTTTATTAACATTTTCTTAGCCCCAGTCCATGTTCAGGTTATAAGAAAACCACTGATATTTGTTTCTTAAAATAATGTAGTTTTCCATGTAATTCAAACTCAATGAAGATAAAACTTCCT
The DNA here is from genome assembly GCF_002201575.2 of Neomonachus schauinslandi. NCBI lineage: Eukaryota > Metazoa > Chordata > Mammalia > Carnivora > Phocidae > Neomonachus > Neomonachus schauinslandi. Next base: position 108,103,546 of record NC_058406.1, on the reverse strand, counting down.
TTGTCTTAGTGCCTTCAGGCAGAAACGTTTAGAAGTTTTAAAGAATTGATCTCACTCTTGCAATTTTATTTTCAGAATAGGCTGTCTTTATGGGGAGAAGTGTCCTATTGATCTTGTGCCTAAATATAGCCACCAGGAAAGAAAAGAGCCTTCATAGAAATGTAATCAAGTATGTATAAAAAAAGATCCATAAGTCTCATTTAAATCATTTAACAGAATTATTTTCTTTTTTCTTTCATAAATCTTTTTTACAATTAATTAATAGAAGAATGACCTTTTATCTTTAATTTTGGATGATATAACGGAAGATATAATAGACACAACTTTTTAGCTGAGAATTAAATGTTTTTTGCATAATTATATCTTGAATTTATTCTCTTTATTTTCTTATATATTTCAAAGATTCTGAAGAGTACATGACTATTGTATTTGTATGTGTCATGAAATTGATAAATCTTTATTAATCTATGATTTTTTTCTTTGCAATTTAATAGGAAATCAACTGTTTAGGAGACTAAGTTTGCAAAAAAAAATTTCATATTCTACATTAGATTATAACAGAAGCCAATAGGAAGGAGGATAGGCAACTGGGGGCTTCTGCTTTAGTGAGCTAGTGAACTATAGTGGCTTGAGAGAATTTTCATATTTGGAGGTCAGTATTGTTGTTAGAACAATTTTTTTCTTATAACAATCCAATTGTTTTTGCAGTTTCCAAGACTTCATTTAAACATTTGAAAATGTGAAGTTCTTCACTCCTAGTGCCTACCAGTGAAATGCAGTGTTCAAAGGGATGCAGGGAGCATGGGTTTTGTCTAGCAGCATGATAGTGCACAAACACATATGATCCTGCTTGAGCATGGGGCACAACAGCATGACTCTGGGTTACCATTGATAGTATAATCCTCAGAATCATCCAGTGACCAAGGACAGAGAGTTCAGATCATATCACTCCATACCACAACTGGAAAAGAACCATCTGAGCTTCTAAATCTCACTGGTTCAGGTTTAGGAAAAGAAGTCCAATCACTGTTGGGATAGGCATGGTGAAAAATAATATGAATTTTAGAGGCCTAAAGCTTTGGTGGGGTTGAGAGTTTAGGACTTCATTCCACAAATGACATGGAGAGAGAAAAATGGGCTAGCTTGTCCTTGAGCCTCAAGCAGAGATACTTGGGTCCTCTAGGTTGCTCTTGCATGGCATGATTTTTGATTCTGATAGGTTAACTTTCATGCTATTGGATGAAGAATTTGGGCATAAGAAGAAAGAGCAGGGAAATTTTATTAATATCTTTGGCATTTCCTCCAAAGTGTAGCTCTTATCCACTCTGACTTACAAAGAGGATGCATGATGATCCAGGATAAAAATCTCATAGAATGTGATTCTTTCCTCCCAGAGTCCCTCTAGCAGGAGAGAAGCTTAAGGCATAATAGAAGTCAGATATCCAGGATCCTCAGAAACAAGGCAAATTGCATTTCAGTACTGCCTTCAACATTAGCTAAAGTGCTTTATTAGAAAAATACTCTGTTCAAACATAATTTAAGATTTTAAAAATATTATTAATCAAATTAATTTTCTCTAGTTTTTGGCTTGAATGGTTTCTTAACTGATACTAAAGAAAATGTAAAAGCCATTTCTTGTCATCTTAAAATCTATTACCTGAAGTAGTAAGACAGTTGAATAAAAGTGTTAAATTCTTTTGAAGCTGTTAGGTTAATCATGGTTGCCTGTGGCATTATTAACCCATAATCTAATCTTATTAACATATAAATTAAAGTCTGTTCTAAACTGCTTTAGGACAAAAGCAACTGTTGGGGAGGAGGGAAGAAAGTAATCTCTGAAATCAGAAGTTCTCATCTGCTTCCTCTGAACATTGCTTGAACCTGGGTTGGAACATGATGCAACCATTATTTGCTTTGTTTCCAGTAAAAGGAAAAGAAAAAATAAAACATAAAACCAAAATAATTTTAGGCAGCATTTTTTCAAAGTGATTGCATGGAACTCCTTTACGGTTAATGTGGGAAAGCAAATAGGAAAAAGACAGATGGACAGGTGCAGGCTCAGGCCACCACATTTTTTTCCTTCTGTTGAATCATTTGTTTTGGAATATTTTGTCTGGAAAAAAAAAATCTACCCCTATTTTTTTTTTATCTACATCTATTTTAAAATTTTTGCCAACTACTGGTGAAAACCATTGTATTGTACCAAATGGAAAGATATTCAGTTTCACTGGCCAAAAAAGTATAACTAGATCTTTTCTGCTCTCTTTCCAAAAGTGAGGGGATTCTCTTAATGTCTTCAAAATAAATAACTATGACTCACTTTTGAGTTTCAATCTCCTAAATAAAATTGTTGAAATGAGCCTTGTAACATTTTACAAATTAGGGGAATTGTGCCTTCTCATAGTTCCTCTTCAGGGAGCAGGAAGGAAGAGTGCTGCAATGACGGGCAAAAAATACATTTCTACAAATTGCATTTTTCCCTTTAAATTCAGCTGGTCATGAAAATGTCAGTATCAATGCTAATTTCAAATGGAATATATTCCAGATCAGGGATTTTTGCTTTATTTTTGCATCTGGGTAAGAAGTAATAAGTTCGGGGCGCCTGGGTGGCTAAGATGGTTAAGCATCTGCCTTCAGCTCAGGTCATGATCCCAGGGTCCTGGGATCGAGCCCCACATTGGGCTCCCTGCCCCGTGGGAAGCCTGCTTCTCCCTCTCCCACTCCCCCTGCTTGTGTTCCCTCTCTCACTGTCTCTCTCTCTGTCAAATAAATAAAATCTTAAAAAAAAAAAGTAATAAGGTCAACTTTCCACAAACACCAAAGAGAAAAGTCAGATAACTTTAAAATCATTTATTTGAATGTTTTATTTATTTGTTTATTTATTTATTTATTTGACAGAGAGAGAGAAAGAGAGAGAGCACAAAAGGGGGAAGAGGGAGAAGCCGACTGAGCAGAAAGCCTGATGTGGGACTCCATTCCAGGACCCTGGGATCATGGCCTGAGCTGAAGGCAGTTGCTTAACCAACTGAGCCACCCAGGCACCCCTTATTCGAAGGTTTGGAAGAGCTTTAATAGTTATGAAGACAAGATAGACTAGATTATAGAAAAGCAGGAACTGTTCCCAAGATAAGCTGAGGAGACAGCATTACCAATGCCAGGGCCTGAGCTAGATTGCAAAGATCAAGAGCTGGCCCAGGAAAAGGACCATTACTAGAGAGAAAACAAGGCATCCAACTTTTTGAGGTTATGTGGCTGAGTGTGAAGATTTGAGAGACCTCTACCACAGCATGGGTCTCACCATAAAACATTACTGCCCTCTGAGGCTGCACAGAGATCTTCACTGCTGGCCTGAAAACTTCCAAGAATCAGGAGCTTCCTGTGTTCTCCTGATTGTCAGAAAACAAAGACTTAACACAAGCATTATCCTGAAACAAAATAAGGCAAATCATAGAGAGTGGTGAATTGTACTGAGCACCTGTAGTTACTTTTACCAAGAGGAACTTAAGAATTCTGGCTGCAGCTAGAAGATGCAAGATGGCTCTCAGCTCCTAGAAAAAGGCACCCCTGCAGGACAGAAAAGAGCAAGGGTACTGATATTCATCTGGGCCAGAGTGGGAAACTCAGACACTTAAGGAGGCATGGTGTAACCAGTTCCCCACTCAAGACAATTGGAAAATTAAAGGCTTTGTGGAATAGAAGCATAAAGAGCTAACTTAAATTTCTCTGAAATGGAGAACAGTTTCCTTTATAGTCATTTAAGACTCATGAGACAAAACCTGACAAACTCTCAACTAAAAGATCTGGAAAGCTACATTCTAGAATCCAGAATTATTGAGGACAGACTGAGTTTTAGCAAACTGCTAGTATCCCCATCCAACCAAGTCCATAATTGGGTTGAGGTGATCAGCCCCAGTAGAAGAAGAAGGAGACAGGCAGGCATTAGCCACCTGAAGCACCTACAGATATTATACACAGTCTAGCATATAAGAGAAAAAAAAGTAATAGACATTAAAAGAAGCAAGACCATGTGATCAGCAGTAAGAGAATAGGAGGAGTCACTGATGACCTGGGTGTCAAAGTTAGCAAATAAGAACTTTAACTATAGTTAAAATCTTCAAGAAAAAAAAGATACACAATATAGATAAAAGAATGGAGAACTTAACATAATTTGAATTATAGAAAAATCTAGAAATAAAATATATTTGAAACCCATTTTGCTAACAGATGGATTTAATTACATATTGAATATACCAAACCCTTCTTTCTAAGAAGAATAAATCTACAATCACAGTGGAACCTTTCACATAACTAATAGAATGAATACAAAAAAATATAATTAAGGAAGTAGAAAGTATGAGTAATGGAAGTAGAAAATATGAGTAACACAATAAACACATAGAATGACTAAAAACAAAGAAAAACATAAAATGTTAACATCTGTCAGAGAAAAAAGATACATTATACACAGAGAAACAATGATACACGTTTTAGTTGACTTCTCAACAGAAACTATAAAGGCCAGATAATGGAATAACATCTTTAAAGTACTGAAGGAAAAACACTATCTGAATTCCATATCCAATGAAGAGCACTTCAAAAGTGAGGGTTAAATAAAGTCATTTTTTGGTAACCAAATGGAGATATCTGTTCAATGAATCTACACTACAAAAAAAAAAAATCTAAAAGATGTTTTTAAGGTTGAAGGAAATGAATTTATAGGAAGAAAAAAAGGTCAGTGGAAATAAGAAAGGATTTTCCCTCTTTTTCTAATTTCCCCAAAGGATATCTGACTACTGAAAGCATAAAACAATAGCATTATGTGCTCCTAGTTATAGTGTATACAGAAGCACAGACATGCCTCATTTTATTGCCCTTTACTTTCTTGCGCTTCACAGATACTGTGTTTTTTAGAAAATGAAGGTTTGTGGCACACCTGCATTAAAAGTCTATCAGCACCATTTTTTTCCAACAGCATTCACTCATTTAAATGTCTCTGCATCACATTTTGGTAATTCTCACAATATTTCAAGCTTTTTCATTATTATATTTGAATTGCTTCAATCTCATGATAAAACTTTAATGGAGGAGGAGTTACTTCTTATAGATGAATAAAAAAAGTGGTTTCTTGAGGTGGAATCTGCTTCTGGTGAAGATGCTGTGAAGATTATTGAAATGACAACAAAGGACTTAGAATATTAGATAAACAGCACAGAGTTTGAAAGGACTGACTCCAGTGTTGAAAGTTCTACTATGGGTGAAATGCTGTCAAACAGAATCACATGCTACAGAGAAATCATTCATGAAAAGAAGAGTCACTCAGTGTGGAAACTTTCACTGTTGTCTTATTTTAAGAAATTGCTACAGTCACCCCAACCTTCAGCAACCATCACCTGATCAGTCAGCAGCCATCAACATAGAGGCAAGACCCTCCACCAACAAAAAGATTACAACTGATGTTGGTCAATTTGAAGATAGTCTCCCCAAGAGCGGGTTGATCTGTGAGCATGCCTTTCTGGATTACACAAAGGGTATAAAAGAACTAATGCTGAGGTTAACAAAATGGACTCCACTTAATCACTCTACTGTCATAAAGATACAAGTAAAGTGTTATGGAACTCAGAATCTACATTAAGAAAAGCAGTGACAACCTTGACACAGTAACATCTGTGCCAACTTCTGGCTAAAATGGTAAAAACATGCTGATGCCAAAGCTAACATGCTTTGGTTGAAGAGATGGGAAGTCACTCATAAAGAGGACAATGCTGGTGGAACCACTGTGTAGAGCTCTCTCTGCTTGCTGCCCCAATTTGCCCAGCTGCCAGCCCCTCCATCATCCTGTTTGGATATCTGCCAAACTGATGGTATTACACTGTTCCTATGGGCTAAGTGGAGCCAGACCTGTGCTTTTATGTGTTCAACACTGAAACTTCTCTATCATGTGAGAATGAAAATGCACGTGTTACACGTGTGTTCTTAAATATTTTTCAACGCATGGTAAGTCAACTAATGGTTCACATTACCTAAATATAATGTCTTGAATCAAAATGTCTGTTTTAAAAGTTTTTTATTGAATTTTATTACTTAAAATTTGTAACATTTGTCAGTTAATATTACTCATTCCCGACTTTAAACAGATACAGAACTTTTGAAAAATTTTTAATGTAGAGATTTTAACAGAATCTCTTTTATTGGAGGTAACCACTAGTTAATATTGGCACACCTGTCTTAGGATGTGAACACAAAATTCATGCTATTACTATTAAATAGCTATCTACAAAATGATGATTCTAAGGATTCATTATTATTAGCATCTGCACTTGGAACATTATCTGATGAAATTTGGGGAGAATTTCTTTCAATAGTGCTCATTGCTTCCATCACAATAGTAACTACTATCAATCATACTTACATCTCAAACTTTCACTTGTAACTAACACTATAAATATCTTATAATTCTTAGACATTCCAAGAGAAATAAAGTTCAGTCAACATTATTCCACTTAGTGATAACACTGACATACAACACAAGATTAAGAACAAGGCATTTTTCTACTTTCACCAATGCTACTTTCAGGTTAAGAGTTTTGACTTTGGACTAGGAAGACTTGGCTTTATCTATCAATACAGTTCCTTTTCAAATTCTGTTCTGTTTGGCAAATTACATGATCATTCAGAAATTTCATTACTGCTCTATAAAGTGGGGATTTGAATACTTAGTACAAAGTGTGACTAATAAATGAGATAATACTTTAAGTGTCACAGCCCCTGGCACATTGCCCCCCCACCGAGCAGTAAAGTAACAGAGCAGGCAGTTATTAGAGAAAGTGCTTGAATGGCCCTGACTCTGTCTTTTACTAACTGTGTGACCTTAGGAATTATTTAATGTCTCACTTTACTTATCTGCTAAGTGGTTAAAATGATAGGAATTATTCATTGATATTTTTGTGAGAATAGACTGAAAAAAATATACAAAAAATCCTTTTGGATTGCTTGTCAAACAACCAGTCTATAAAATGCCAGCCATCATTGGAATACTAGCTAAATCCTAGCAGAACAATGTGCTGTGTATCTGCCGCATACTATAAGGAATAATAATAATAAAAAGGAATAACACAGTAAAAGAAGACATTTTCTTCATTTAAAAATAAGAGATATTTTAAACATGATTTATTAAATATCAGTTGAACTTATCCAGATATTACATTATTGTGTATTGAAAAAAAAAATTAGTTCTTCTAAAACTGTAAGTATAAAGTTTAAAAATGTGATAATTAAAGCTCATACACATCAATTTGTAAAATTGACTACTATGGAGTTCATCAAGAAGTAGCTAAATATTTTGCAATACAATTTAAGAATGTATAGATGATTTTCTTTTTTTAATTTAATTTAATTTTATTATGTTATGTTAGTCACCATACAGTACATCATTAGTTTTTGATGTAGTGTTCCATAATTCATTGTTTTCGTATAACACCCAGTGCTCCATGCAATATGTGCCCTCCTTAATACCCATCACTGGGCTAACCCATGCCCCTCCCCCCCAAAAACCTCAGTTTGTTTCTCAGAATCCAAGGCCTCTCATATTTCATCTCCCCCTCTGATCTCTCCCTCTTCATTTTTCCCTTCCTTCTTCTAATATCCTCCATGCTATTCCTTATGTTCCACAAATAAGTGAAACCATAGGATAATTGACTTTCTCTGCTTGACTTATTTCACTTAGCATAATCTCCTCCAGTCCCATCCATGTTGATGTAAAAGTTGGGTATTCAATCTTTCTGATGGCTGAGTAATATTCCATTGTATATATGGACCACATCTTTATCCATTCCTCTGTTGAAGGGCATTTCGGCTCTTTCCACAGTTTGGCTATTGTGGACATTGCTGCTATGAACATTGGGGTGCATATGGCCCTTCTTTTCACTACTTCTGTGTCTTTGGGGTAAATACCCAGGAGTGCAATTGCTGGGTCATAGGGTAGCTCTATTTTTAAATTTTTGAGGCACCTCCACACTGTTTTCCAAAGTGGCTGTGCCAACTTGCATCCCCACCAACAGTGTAAGAGGGTTCCTCTTTCTCCACAACCTCTCCAACATTTGTTGTTTCTTGCCTTGTCAATTTTTGCCATTCTCACTCGTATAAGGTGGTATCTCAGTGTGGTTTTGATTTGAATTTCCCTGATGGCTAATGATGCTGAACATTTTTTCATGTGTCTGTTAGCCATTTGTATGTCTTCTTTTGAGAACTGTCTGTTCATGTCTTCTGCCCATTTTTTGACTTGATTATTTGTTTTTTGGGTTTTGAGTTTGGGAAGTTTTTTATAGATCTTGGAAATCAGCACTTTGTCTGTAGTGTCATTTGCAAATATCTTCTCCCATTCTATGGGTTTCTTCTTTGTTTTGTTGACTGTTTCCTTCGCTGTGCAGAAGCTTTTTATCTTGATAAAGTCCCAAAAGTTCATTTTTGCTTTTGTTTCACTAGCCTTTGGAGATGTAACTTGAAAGAAGTTGCTGTGGCCAATATCATAGAGGTTACTGCCTATGCTGCCTATGTTCTCCTCTAGGATTTTGAGGGATTCCTGTCTCACATTGAGGTCTTTCATCCATTTTGAGTTTATCTTTGTGTATGGTGTTAGAAAATGGTCCAGTTTCATTCTTCTGTATATAGCTGTCCAATTTTCCCAACACCATTTATTGAAGAGACTGTCTTTTTTCCATTGCATATTTTTTCCTGCTTTGTTGAAGATTATTTGACCATAGAGTTGAGGGTCCATATCTGCGTTATCTATTCTGATCCATTGGTCTGTATGTCTGTTTTTGTGCCAGTACCATGCTGTCTTGGTGATCACTGATTTGTAATATAGCTTGAAATCAGGCAACGTGATGCCCCCAGCTTTGTTTTTCTTTTGCAACATTTCCTTGGTGATTTGGGGTCTTTTCTGATTCCATACAAATTTTAGGATTGTTTGTTCCAGCACTTTGAAATATGTCATTGGAGTTTTGATCATGATGGCATTGAAGGTCTAGATTGCTCTTGGTAGCATAGACATTTTAACAATGTTTATTCTTCCAATCCATGAGCATGGAATGTTTTACATCTTTTTGTGTCTTCTTCAATTTCTTTCATGAGTGTTCTGTAGTTCCTAGAGTATAAATCCTTTACCTGTTTGGTTAGGTTTATTCCGAGGTATCTTATGGGTTTTGGTGCTATTGTAAATGGAATCATTTCTCTAATTTCTCTTTCTAAGTTGCATTGTTGGTGTATAGGAAAGCAACTGATTTCTGTGCATTGATTTTGTATCCTGCCACATTACTGAATTGCTGTATGAGTTCTAGTAATTTGGGGGTGGAATCTTTTGGATTTTCCACATAAAGTGTCATGTCATCTACGAAGAGAGAGAGTTTGACTTCTTCTTTGCCAATTTGAATACCTTTTATTTCTTTTTGTTGTCTGATTGCTGTTGCTAGGACTTCTAGTACTATGTTGAACAATAGCAATGAGAGTGGGCATCCTTGTCACGTTCCTGATCTTGAGGGAAAGGCTCTCAGCTTTTCCCCATTGAGGATGATATTTGCTGTGGGTTTTTCATAGATGGATTTTATGAAATTGAGGAATGTTCCCTCTATCCCTATATTCTGAAGAGTCTTAATCAGGAAAGGATGCTGTATTTTGTCAAATGCTTTTTCTGCATCAATTGAGAAGACCATATGGTTCTTCTCTCTCCTCTTATTAATGTGTTCTATCACATTGATTGATTTGCGAATGTTGAACCACCCTTGCATTCTGGGGATAAATCCCACTTGGTCATCGTGGATGACACTTTTAATGTATTGTTGGATCCTATTACCTAGGATTTTGTTGAGAATTTTGGAATCCATATTCATCAGGGATATCAGTCTGAAATTCTTTTTGATGGGGTCTTTGCCTGGTTTGGGGATTAAGGTAATGCTGGCCTCATAGAATGAGTCTGGGAGCTTTCTTTCTGTTTCTATTTTTTGAAACAGCTTCAGGAGAATAGGTATTATTTCTTCTTTGACTGGTAGAATTCCCCAGAGAATCCATCAGGCCCTGGACTCTTATTTTGTGGGAGGATTTTGATCACTGCTTCAATCTCGTTACTGGGTATTGGCCTATTCAGGTTGACAAGTTCTTCCTCTTTCAGTCTTGGTAGTTTATAGGTTTCCAGGAAGGTATCCATTTCTTCCAGGTTACTTAATTTATTGGCATATAGTTGTTGATAATAATTTCTAATAATTGTTTCTATTTCCTTGATGTTAGTCATGATCTTTCCCCTTTCATTCATAATTTTATTAATTTGGGTCCTTTCACTTTTCTTTTAGATAAGTCTGGCCAGAGGTTTATCAATCTAATTAATTCTTTCAAAGAACCAGCTTCTAGTTTCACTGATCTGATCTACTGTGTTTCTGGTTTCTAATTCATTGATCTGTGTTCTAATCTTAATTATTTCTCCTCTAATGCATGGCTTAGACAGCATTTGTTTCTTTTTCTCCAGTTCTTAATCTGAATCCAGGATTTTTCTATTTTTTTTGAGTGAGGCTTGGATGGCTATGTATTTCCTCCTTAGGACCGCCTTAGCAGTATCCCATAGGTTTTCAGCCGATGTGTTTTTGTTCTCATTGGTTTCCATGAATTATAAGTTCTTCTTTGATTTCCTGGTTGACCCAAACATTATTGAGCAGAGTGGTCATTAGCTTTGAAGTATTTGAATTTCTTCCAAAATTTTTCTTGTGATTGAGTTCCAGTTTTAAAGCATTATGGTCTGAGAATATGCAGGGAATAATCTCAATCTTTTGGTATTGGTTGAGCCCTGATTTGTGACCCAGTATGTGGTCTATTCTGGAGAAAGTTCCATGTGTGCTTGAGAAGAATGAGTATCCTGTTGTTTTAGGGTGGAATGTTCTGTATATATCTATGAGGTCCATTGGGTCCAGTGTGTCATTCATAGCTCTTGTTTCTTTGTTGATTTTCTGCTTAGATGATCTGTCCATTGCTGAGAGTGGAGTATTGAGGTGTCCAACAATTAACATATTGTTATCAATATGACTCTTTATTTTGGTTAACAGTTGGCTTATGTAGTTGGCTGCTGCCATGTTGGGGGCATAGATATTTACATTTGTTATATTTTCTTGTTGGATAGACCCTTTAAGAATGATATAGTGTCCTTCTGTGTCTCTAACTACAGTCTTTAGCTTAAAATCTAATTTGTCTGATATAAGAATTGCTACCCCAGCTTTCTTTTGAGGTCTGTTGAAATGGAAGATGGATCTCCATCCCTTCACTTTCAGTCTGAATGTATCTTTAGGTTCAAAAGAATCTCTTGTAGACAGCATATGGATGGGTCCTCTCTTTTTATCCAATCTGCAACCCTGTGCCATTTTATGGAAACATTTAGGCCATTCACATTGAGAGTGATTATTATTTTATTTATTTATTTATTTATTTATTTATTTATTTATTTATTTATTTATGAGAGAGAATGAGATAGAGAGAGAGAGCATGAGAGGGGGAGGGTCAGAAGGAGAAGCAGACTCCCTGCTGAGCAGGGAGCCCAATGCGGGGCTCGATCCTGGGACTCCAGGATCAAAACCTGAGCCGAAGGCAGTCGCTCAACCAACTGAGCCACCCAGGTGCCCTGAGAGTGATTATTGAAAGATATGAATTAATTGTCATCATGTTGCCTGTGAAGTCCTTGTTTCTATAGATTGTAAATTTCTGTTGTATATCACTCTTAGGGTCTTTCTCCTTTTATAGAACTCCCCTTGATATTTCTTGCAGGGCCAGCTTAGTGGTCACATATTCTTTCAGTTTCTGCCGGTCTTGGAAGCTCTGCATCTCTCCATCCATTCTAAATGACAGCCTTGGCGGATAAAGTATTCTTGGCTGCATGTTCTTCTCGTTTAGTACCTTGAATATGTCTTACCAAGCCTTTCTGGCTTGCCAGGTCTCTGTGGATAGGCCTGATGTTATTCTGATGTTCCTCCCTCTGTACGTAAAGAATCTCTTCCCCCTAACTGCCCTTAAGATGGTTTCCTTGGTTCTAAGATTTGGGAGTTTTACTATTACATGCTGGGGTGTTGGCCTGTTTTCCTTAATCTTAGGAGGGTTCCTCTCTGCCTCTAGAACATGAATGTTTGTTTCATTCCCCAGATTAGGGAAGTTCTCAGCTACAATTTACTCAAATATATCTTCTAGTCCTCTCTCTCCACCCCCTCTGGGATTCCAATAATTCTGACATTGGAAACTTTCATGGCATCACTTATTTCTCTAATTCTGTTTTCATGGATTTTGAGCTATTTCTCCCAAGCCTCCTCTTTTTCCTTCTTTTCTATCAATTGGTCTTCTAGATCACTATTTCGTTCTTCTGCCTCATTTACCCTAGCTGTTAGAGTATCTAGATTAGATTGGATCTCATTGATAACATTTTTAAGTTCTGCCATTTCAGCCTTCATTTCTGCCCTTAGAGACTCTATGTTGCCATTAATCGATTTATCCATTCTAGCTATCGTCTTCATATCTGTTACCCTGAATTCCATCTCCAACATCTTGGTTATATCTGTATCCATTTGTAGATCTGTGGCAGAAGTCACAGTCTCTGAATCTTTCCTATTTTGGGGGTTCCTTCTTGTAGTCATTCTGTTGAGGGGTGGTGGAGGGAATATACAGAGTCCAAATTATTGACCACAACCCAAGCAAGATACACCTGTTTTATAGGGACCTTAGGGTTGTTGGCCTCTTGTTTTCCCAGCCTGTCTTCTGGGACAGGGGCCTGCTGCACTGTTACTCAGGCAACCCTGTTTGGGCAGAGTTGCCCTGCCCCTGTGGGGGTGGATGGGCTCAGTGAAAAACTTTTTTTGGTACCTTTTTTTCTCTAGTGGGTTTCCCTGGAGGCTTTCCATGTCTCTTCTAAGAGTCAGAGCAGAATAGATCATTTCCAACCCTCTGCCTCAGAATAGAGAGATTGCAGTCTGTTCTTCAGACTGCACACTATCTTCGTTTTTGTCTATGCTGCTATAGACTGCAGCTTCCTGGGTTGTACGCCCCTCAGCAGTACTCCCAGTCTTTGCCTCCAGGGTGTGTCATGTCTCTGCCCTTTGTTCTTCCACAACCACCAGCTGCCCCCAGTTCACATGTGTGGCCCCACTGCTCCAGGTTTCAGTCCTGGGGACTGCCCTAAAGTCCTTTCCCTACTGCTACAAGGTTTGTGAGTCTGTGCCCTGTCCCCAGCATGGGAGGCTTTTGCGAACCGGCAGTGTAGGATCCCCATGGCTCCCTCCCCATTCCGTTTATCTTCCAATATGTCCCTGCAGAATCATGGCTCCCCACTTCATACCTTGAAATCAACCACCTGCAATATTCTGTTTGTAGAGATCCATCTATATCTTCTTACATCTCAGGCTGATTTCGTGGTTGTTCAGAGTGGTCTGGTGGATATCCAGTTCAATTCAGGGGACCAATTGGAATAGGATTCCCTACTCCTCCACCATCTTTTCCCCTCCTCCAAGCCAAAGCAATCTGAGATGATGCAGCTGTTAAGTGGAGGAAAGGAATCTACTCCAAAGTGCACACCCCATATATCTCTCACAGCTTCTTTCTTTATAGAGAAAAGTCACCAGGTTCTAAGCAGTTTCATCCTGAAGATCTCCATGGCAAGCATATCCACCACAAGCATTTCCCTCACATAACTCTATAGATGATTTTCTTATTAGTGATTGTAGGGCAGGATTACTTGTTGAAAGCAAAAGATTTTACTCAATTGGCTTTTATTCACATACAATATAGTCAGACAGATCTGTAGAAATTTTAAATTCTTTCCTTATTACAAAACTTACTAAACAACATAAATTTATTTAAATATTTATCTTAATTTAACAATAACCTAGAGAAAATGAAGCTAAGGTAGCTATCTTTAAAGGGAATTTAGAATGATAATATTTACTCAATTCCTGAATAATTTGATGTGATTTAATTCAAGCCAGACTATATGAAGCTATTATTTCTTTTTTAAATAAGTATTATCCTTTTGGAGTATATTTCTAAACATAGAAACCAGAAATATTAAATTGCAACAGATAGTGATATTAACATTCCAGCTAAGGTGATCAGTAAAGATTTGGATGATGTCAGGAGTTTTACATAGAAACTCTTCCATTTTAAAGATTATTTTAGGAAATTATGTTCTGATTTGGAAGAGCTGGAAGGATATTTCAAAGTTTAAAAATGAATATCTCTCAAACAACAATAAACCATGAGTAGACATAATATATTGAGTTAGATGGCTTCTTTTACCAGACAATGGAATGGAAGTATTAATGGGCTATATTTGCTAACCAAGGTGATATATATAAAAGTTATAAAGTAACACAAATATTCTGGGAAAGAATGTACAAATTAGTGCTCTATCCTTCAGTAAGGTCACAGGATAAGACATGCAATATGACTCACTTCCTCAAGCACAGCTGCATATATCCAAACCTATTTCAACTTTCCTTTAGTAAATTATCTTCAGAGCCTTTGGAAAATTGTGTGAATATTCTAAATTAGAACAGTTTCTTGTATTTTGGATGATTCCATTTTGTGAAAGGTTTGTTTCAGAAGAAACTTGGTATCTTAGCTTATCAAGATAAATGTATATGAGCATCAAATAGAATACTGTGTTCTTTGTGTAACATATCAGGGACTGAAGGCAAGTTTATATGTGAAGTTAGCAAAATTATTTTATTGATTATTTCTGCAAACAAATATACATTTACTATCTACAACATGCTGAATAGTATTTGGTGCTGAATATGCAGGGGAGAATAAATTAGTCATATTCAGGCCCTTATAGCTGAGTCAGAGCATGAGCTACTTAACAAACTAATCATTCAGCAATAAATATATATTTACAAAATGGGATCATTGTTATGAAATTCAATTTAGATTGGAAAACCAGTAAGATGCTCTTTGAAAATATGACATACAGTTTGAAAGAAAAAGTCATTAATGGAACTTCATTTTGTGAGAATGTAGGAAAGGCTATTATAGGAAAAAAATAATAGGACTTGTGGAATCCCAAGGGTAAGAAAGAGTTTTCAATAGTCTCTGAAGTGCATAGCAGGCTAAGTAGTAACCAAGGAGGTGATGAGACACATGAGATCAAACACAACTCCAGCATCATGATAGGGATTGTGAATATTAACTCCATTCATTGGGAAATCAACACTACTGTAAATTTTCAATCATCAACAGTCACGAATTTAAAGAAATATTTATTTTGGGGTGCCTGGGTGGCTCAGGCGTTAAGCGTCTGCCTTCGGCTCAGGTCATGATCCCAGGGTCCTGGGATCGAGCCCCACATTGGGCTCCCTGCTCCGTGGGGGGGCCTGCTTCTCCCTCTCCTACTCCCCCTGCTTGTGTTCCCTCTTTTGCTGTGACTCTCTCTGTCAAATAAATAAATAAAAATCTTAAAAAAAAAAAGAAATATTTATTTTTAGGTATTTGTTTAGACATGTATTTTTTTGCACAACACTGAAAAACCATAATTCAATTGTACATACAAAACAAGTATATATATGCTCTATAAGGTGGATTGAACTGCAGATAATAAATTCTTTGAAAAATTATAAATAATCCCTTTCTCAAGAAAACACCAAGGTAAAGTGTGTATATTAAAAGCTGTAAGTATTTGTGGAGATAATTCCACAATGGAATTTGGCAAATTATACAGGCATAGAACTGATTAAAAAGAGAAGTGGCACTGAGATATTTGCCAAGATTCCTTTTTATCTGATATTACAAAGCATGTTTCATTTTGACAAAAATGTTATTATTATTATATAGATCAAGCTTCAGTCATCAAGTGTGTGTTCTGTTAGTCTTGAGAAAAAATATTGATCCAAATTCTAATGAAGAATTCAATATTAATTATAATGTATTATCTCTATAATTGTTTTAATATTTCTTTATCAGAATTTTTTTTTATTATTATTATTTTTAAAGATTCATCTATTCATTTGACAGAGAGAGACACAGCGAGAGAGGGAACACAAGCAGGGGGAGTGAGAGAGGGAGAAGCAGGCTTCCCACCGAGCAGGGAGCCTGATGAGGGGCTCGATCCCAGGACCCTAGGACCATGACCTGAGCTGAAGGCAGACGCTTAACAACTCACCCAGGCTCCCCTCTTTATCAGAATTTTAAATATCTAAGCAGAAAAAGGTCAATCAGAATAAGATAAACATCCAACCATCTTTACAACCATTTACATATTAGAGAAAAGGAATGGGCCTTAGCTGGCAAATGCAACAAACTTTCTTATCTACTTTGATGTGGTTTTTGACTTTGTGTTTGCTTGAGGTACTGCACATTCTAAACTGGTTTTTGGAAATGTCATAAAGATAATTTGTCCCATATATTGTTATTAAGTTTGTTTCTCCATGGGAGTACCAGGGGCCTAAGCTTCTATTTTATCATCTTACTGATGTCACTCTCAGGGTTTTTTTTTTTTTTTTTTTTAGAGGAGGGTAGGAGCAGAGGGAGTGGGAGAAGGAGAATCTCAAGCAGGCTTCATGCCCACCATGGAGCCTGATTTGGGGCTCAATCTCATAACCCTGAAATGATGACCTGAGCCAAAATCAAGAGTCAGAAACTTAACCCACTGAGCTACACAGGCACCCCTGGTTCTTTTGTGTTTTAAACATCAAGTCTTAACTATAAGACATTGACAAAGGTAACTGAAGAAGATATAAATAAATGAAAAGAAAAATACATATTGTTAGAATGCCCATAATACCCAATGCAATCCACAGATTCAGTGCAATATCTAGTCAAATCCCAATGGCATTTTTTGCAGAAATAAAAAATAGTAATTCTAAAATTTGTATGGAACCACAAAACACCTCAAATAGCCAAAGCAACCTTGGGAAAGAACAAAGATGGAGGTATCATGCTTCCTGATTTCAAACTATACTACAAAGCTGTAATAATCAAAACAGTATGGTACTGGCATCAAACAGAGTTCAATAAAATATAATTGAGAGCCCCAAAATAAACCCACACTTATAGGGACTATTAATTTATGACAAAGGAACCAAGAACATACAATGGAGTAAAAACAGTCTTCAGTAAATGGCTCAAGGAAAACTGAATAGCCAAATGATAAAGAATGAAACCAGAGCACTCTCTTTCACCATAACCAAAAATTAACTTGAAATAAATAGCAGACTTGGATGTAAGACCTAAAACCATAAAACTCCTGGAAGAAATTCTAGACAGTAAGCTCCTTGATATCAGTTTTAGTGATATGCTTTTGGATCTAACTTCAAAGAAAAGGGAAACAAAGGCAAAAATAAACACATGTAAAAACATGAAACTAAAAATCCTCTGCATAGGGGCATCAGGGTGGCTCAGTCATTAAGCATCTGCCTTCGGCTCAGGTCATGATCCCAGGATCCTGGGATCGAGCCCTGCATCAGGCTCCCTGCTCGGCGGGAAGCCTGCTTCTCCCTCTCCCACTCCCCCTGCTTGTGTTCCTTCTCTCGCTGTGTCTCTCTCTGTCAAATAAGTAAATAAAATCTTCAAAAAAAAAAATCCTCTGCATAGTGAAGGAAATGATCACCAAAATTAAAAGACAACCCACTGAATTAGAGAAGCTATTTGTAAATCATATATCTGATATATGAAAGGCTCACAAAACTCAACAATAAAAAAAATAAAACAATCCAATTTAGTGAATTTTTAGAGAAAAGGGAACCCCATACACTCTATAAATTGGTGCAACCATTAGGGAAATCAGTACAAAGTTTCTTCAAAAAATAAAAAAGACAAATATTATACAATCCAGTTTTTCATTTCTGAGTGTTTATCCAAAGAATACGAAAACATGAATTCAAAAATATATATGAACTCTTACTTTCATTGTAGCATTATTTACAATAGCCAAAATTTTTAAACAATTTAAGTGCTTTGATGAATGAATGGATAAAGAGGATGTGGTATATAAAATGGAATAGTACTTAGGCAGAAAGAAGAATGAAATCTTACCATTTGTGACAACATGGATGCACCCTGAAGGTATTATGCTAAGTGAAATAAGTCAGACGAGAATGACAAGACCATATTATTTCACTCACATTTAAAATCTAACAAAACAAAACAAAAGAACAAATAATGCAAAAACAAACTTACAGATACAGAGACAGATTGTTGGAAACCAGAGGGGAAGGGAGTTGGGGAGTGGGTAAAAATGGGTGAAGTGAGTCAGTTATATGGTGATGGATGGTAATTAGACTTTTGGTGGTGATCATTTCATAGTGTATACAGATGTTGAATTATAATATTGTACATCTGAAACTTATATAATGTTATGTACCAATTTTATTTTAATAAAACTCTAAGCCTAAAAAACAATGGTTATGTCTAAAAGGAACCAAGCAATAGACCTTACATAGTAGGTCTGAAGAGGAAGGAAAAAAGAAAAAATAAACATACTCTGTTATAATTTATGTGAAAACCTTCTTGAGAAGTTTTGTTATATTTACTTTTATCTTTT
The DNA here is from genome assembly GCF_002201575.2 of Neomonachus schauinslandi. Taxonomy (NCBI): domain Eukaryota; kingdom Metazoa; phylum Chordata; class Mammalia; order Carnivora; family Phocidae; genus Neomonachus; species Neomonachus schauinslandi. The sequence goes on along the minus strand of NC_058406.1, from coordinate 108,084,999 downwards.
TTATTTTTTATTTTTTATTCTTATGTTAATCCCCATACATAACATCATTAGTTTTAGATGAAGTGTTCCATGATTCATTGTTTGTGCATAACACCCAGTGCTCAATGCAGAATGCGCCCTCCTCAATACCCACCACCAGGCTTACCCATCCTCCCACATACCTCCCCTCTAGAACCCCCAGTTTGCCTTTCAGAGTCCATCGTCTCTCATGGTTCGTCTACCCCTCCGATTTCCCCGGCTTCATTCTTCCCCTCCAGCTACCTTCTTCTTCTTCTTTTTTTTTTTTAACATATATTTCATTATTTGTTTCAGAGGTACAGATCTGAGATTCAACAGTCTTGCACAATTCACAGCGCTTACCAGAGTACATACCCTCCCCAGTGTCTATCACCCAGTCACCCCATCCCTCCCACCCCACCCCCCACTCCAGCAACCCTCAGTTTGTTTCCTGCAATTAAGAATTCCTCATATCAGTGAGATCATATGATACATGTCTTTCTCTGTTTGACTTATTTCACTCAACATAATACCCTCCAGTTCCATCCATGTCGTTGGAAATGGCAAGCTCTCATTCCTCTTGATGGCTGCATAATATTCCATTGTATATATCTACCACATCTTCTTTATCCATTCATCTGTCGATGGACATCTTGGCTCTTTCCACAGTTTGGCTATTGTGGACATTGCTGCTATAAACATTGGGGTGCACGTACCCCTTCGGATCCCTACTTTTGTATCTTTGGGGTAAATACCCAGTAGTGTAATTGCTGGATCATATGGTAGCTCTATTTTCAACTCTTTGAGGAACCTCCATACAGTTTTCCAGAGTGGCTGCACCAGCTTGCATTCCCACCAACAGTGTAGGAGAGTTCCCCTTTCTCCGCATCCCCGCCAAAATCTCTTTTTCCTGACTTGTTAATTTTAGGCATTCTGACTGGTGTGAGGTGGTATCTCATTGAGGTTTTGATTTGGATTTCCCTGATGCCAAGCGATATTGAGCACTTTTTCATGTGTCTGTTGGCCATTTGGATGTCTTCTTTGGAAAAATGTCTGTTCATGTCTTCTGCCCATTTCTTAATTGGATTCTTTGTTCTTTGGGTGTTGAGTTTGATGAGTTCTTTATAGATTTTGGATACTAGCCCTTTATCTGATATGTCATTTGCAAATATCTTCTCCCATTCTGTCGGTTGTCTTTTGGTTTTGTTGACTGTTTCCTTTGCTTTGCAAAAGCTTTTTATCTTGATGAAGTCCCAATAGTTCATTTTTGCCCTTGCTTCCCTTGCCTTTGGTGATGTTTCTAGGAAGAAGATGCTTCAGCTGAGGTCAAAGAGGTTGCTGCCTGTGTTCTCCTTTAGGTTTTTGATGGATTCCTGTCTCACATTGAGGTCTTTCAACCATTTTGAGTCTAATTTTGTGTGTGGTGTAAGGAAATGGTCCAGTTTCATTCTTCTGCATGTGGCTATCCAATTTTCCCAACACCATTTGTTGCAGAGACTGTCTTTTTTCCATTGGACATTCTTTCCTGCTTTGTCAAAGATGAGTTGACCATAGAGTTGAGGGTCCATTTCTGGGCTCTCTATTCTCTTCCAATGATCTATGTGTCTGTTTTTGTGCCAGTACCATACTGTCTTGATGATGACAGCTTTGTAATAGAGCTGGAGGTCCGGAATTGTGATGCCGCCGGCTTTGCTTTTCTTTTTCAACATTCCTCTGGCTATGCGGGGTCTTTTCTGTTTCCATACAAATTTTAGGATGATTTGTTCCATTTCTTTGAAAAAAGTGGATGGTATTTTGATGGGGATTGCATTGAATGTGTAGATAGCTCTAGGTAGCATTGACATCTTCACAATATTTGTTCTTCCAATCCATGAGCATGGAAAGTTTTTCCATTTCTTTGTGTCTTCCTCAATTTCTTTCATGAGTATTTTATAGTTTTCTGAGTACAGATCCTTTGTCTCTTTGGTTAGATTTATTCCTAGGTATCTTATGGTTTTGGGTGCAATTGTAAATGCGATCGACTCCTTAATTTCTCTTTCTTCTGTCTTGTTTTGGTGTATAGGAATGCCACTGACTTCTGTGCATTGATTTTATATCCTGCCACTTTACTGAATTCCTTTATGAGTTCTAGCAGTTTTCGGGTGGAGTCTTTTGGGTTTTCCACAAAAAGTATCATATCATCTGCAAAGAGTGAGAGTTTGACTTCTTCTTTGCCAATTTGGATGCCTTGATTTCTTTTTGTTGTCTGATTGCTGTGGCTAGGACTTCCAATACTATCTTGAATAGCAGTGGTGATAGTGGACATCCCTGCCGCGTTCCTGACCTTAGGCAGAAAGCTCTCAGTTTTTCCCCATTGAGAATGATATTCGCTGTAGGTTTTTCATAGATGGCTTTTATGATATTGAGGTATGTACCCTCTATGCCTATACGCTGAAGAGTTTTGATCAAGAAAGGATGCTGTACTTTGTCAAAAGCTTTTTCTGCATCTATTGAGAGGATCATATGATTCTTGTTCTTTCTTTTGTTAATGTACTGTATCACATTGATTGATTTGTGGATGTTGAACCAACTTTGCAGCCCAGGGATAAATCCCACTTGGTCATGGTGAATAATCCTTTTAATGTACTGTTGGATCCTATTGGCTAGTATTTTGGTGAGAATTTTTGCATCCATGTTCATCAGGGATATTGGTCTGTAATTCTCCTTTTTGATGGGGTCTTTGTCTGGTTTTGGGATCAAGGTAATGCTGGCCTCATAAAATGAGTTTGGAAGTTTTCCTTCCATTTCTATTTTTTGGAACAGTTTCAGAAGAATAGGTATTAATTCTTCTTTAAATGTTTATAGAATTCCCCTGGGAAGCCATCTGGCCCTGGGCTTTTGTTTTTTGGGAGATTTTTGATGACTGCTTCAATTTCCTTAGTGGTTATAGGTCTGTTCCGGTTTTCTATTTCATCCTGGTTCAGTTTTGGTAGTTGATACATCTCTAGGAATGCCTCCATTTCTTCCAGGTTATCTAATTTGCTGGCATAGAGTTGCTCATAATATGTTCTTATAATTGTTTGTATTTCTTTGGTGTTGGTTGTGATCTCTCCTCTTTCATTCATGATTTTGTTGATTTGGGTCATTTATCTTTTCTTTTTGATGTCTGGCCAGGGGTTTATCAATCTTGTTAATTCTTTCAAAGAACCAGCTCCTAGGTTCGTTGATCTGTTCTACTGTTCTTTTAGGTTCAATTTCATTGATTTCTGCTCTGATCTTTATTATTTCTCTTCTCCTGTTGGGTTTAGGCTTTATTTGCTGTTCTTTCTCCAGCTCCTTTAGGTGTAGGGTTAGGTTGTGTACTTGAGACCTTTCTTGCTTCTTGAGAAAGGCTTTTATTGCTATATACTTTCCTCTTAGGACTGCCTTTGCTGCATCCCAAAGATTTTGAATAGTTGTGTTTTCATTTTCATTGGTTTCCATGTATTTTTTTAATTCTTCTTTAATTTCCTGGTTGACCCATTCATTCTTCAGTAGGATGCTCTTTAGCCTCCATGTATTTGAGTTCTTTCTGACTTTCCTCTTTTGAATGAGTTCTAGTTTAAAAGCATTGTGGTCTGAAAATAGGCAGGGAATGATCCCAATCTTTTGGTACCGGTTGAGACCCGATTTATGACCTAGGATGTGATCTATTCTGGAGAATGTTCCATGGGCACTAGAGAAGAATGTGTATTCCGTTGCTTTGGGGTGGAATGTTCTGAATATGTCTGTGAAGTCCATTTGGTCCAGTGTGTCATTTAAAGTCTTTATTTCCTTGTTGATCTTTTGCTTAGACGATCTGTCCATTTCAGTGAGGGGGGTGTTAAAGTCCCCCACTATTATTGTATTGTTGTCGATGTGTTTCTTTGCTTTTGTCATTAATTGCCTTATATAATTGGCTGCTCCCATGTTAGGGGCATAGATATTTACAATTGTTAGATCTTCTTGTTGGATAGATCCTTTAAGTAGGATATAATGTCCTTCCTCATCTCTTATTACAGTCTTTGGTTTAACATCTAATTTGTCTGATATAAGGATTGCCACCCCAGCTTTCTTTTGGTGTCCATTAGCATGGTAAATGGTTTTCCACCCCCTCACTTTCAATCTGGGGGTGTCTTTGGGTCTAAAATGAGTCTCTTGCAGACAGCATATCGATGGGTCTTGTTTTTTAATCCAGTCTGATAGGCTGTGTCTTTTGATTGGGGCATTTAGCCCATTTACATTCAGGGTAACTATTGAAAGATAGGAATTTAGTGCCATTGTATTGCCTGTAAGGTGACTGTTACCGTATATTGTCTGTGTTCCTTTCTGGTCTATGTTGCTTTGAGGCTCTCTCTTTGCTTAGAGAACCCCTTTCAAGATTTCCTGTAGGGCTGGTTTTGTGTTTGCAAATTCCTTTAGTTTTTGTTTGTCCTGGAAGCTTTTTATCTCTCCTTCAATTTTCAATGACAGCCTAGCTGGATATAGTATTCTTGGCTGCATATTTTTCTCATTTAGTGCTCTGAATATATCCTGCCAGTCCTTTCTGGCCTGCCAGGTCTCTGTGGATAGGTCTGTTGCCAATCTAATGTTTCTACCCTTGTAGGTTACCTATCTCTTCTCCTGAGCTACTTTCAGGATTTTCTCTTTGTCTATGAGACTCGTAAGTTTTACTATTAGATGTCGGGGTGTTGACCTATTTTTATTGATTTTGAGAGGGGTTCTCTGTGCTTCCTGGATTTTCATACCTGTTTCCTTCCCCAAATTCGAGAAGTTCTCTGCTATAATTTGCTCCATTATACCTTCTGCCCCTCTCTCTCTTTCTTCTTCTTCTGGGATCCCAATTATTCTAATGTTGTTTTGTCTTATGGTATCGCTTATCTCTCAAAATCTACCCTCGTGATCCAGTAGTTGTTTATCTCTCTTTTTCTCAGCTTCCTTATTTTCCATCATTTCATCTTCTATATTACTGATTCTCTCTTCTGCCTCATTTATTCTAGCAGTTAGCGCCCCCATTGTTGATTGCACCTCATTAATAGCCTTTTTGATTTCTACTTGGTTGGATTTTAGTTCTTTTACTTCTCCAGAAAGGGTTTCTCTAATAACTTCCATATTTTTTTCAAGCCCAGCTAGTATCTTTAAAGTGATGATTCTGAACTCTAGATCTGACATCGTACTAATGTCCGTATTGAGTAGGTCCCTGGCAGTCGGTACTACCTCTTGTTCTTTTTGTTGAGGTGATTTTTTCCATCTTGTCATTTTGTGCAGAAGAGAATAGATTAATGAGAGAACAAAATGCTAGCAGAGTAACAACGTCCCCAGAAAATATACTCTAAACAAATCAGAAAAGACCTGAAGCAGTGGGAAAAGAAAGGGAAAGAGAGAAAAAAGAAAAAGAAAAAGATAAAGATAAAAACAAAAACAAACAAAACAAAACAACAACAACAAAAAAAAAACAGAATGTGATCAAGTATGATCAGGCTGGTATATAGATCAGTGCCACACACTAGATTTGGGGTGTATTTTGGTCTTTTAGAAGAAAGTGCGTCCCAAAATTTTAAAGAAAGAAAAACGTATATATGTACAAAAATAAAGGTTGATATGATGAAGGGATGGAATATGACTGTAAAGATGGAAATTATAAAAAAAATTATAAAAGGAATTGATAAGAAGTTGTTTGAATAAAGAAAGAAGAGGATTTAAAAAAAGAAAAAAAGAAAGGGAGAAGATGTGATCAGGCAGGGGAATAGAAAACACCATATACTAGAGATTTAGGGTCTGTTTTAATCTGTTAGAAGAAACTATCTCAAAATTTTAAAGAGAGAACAACTTATATATATAAGCCAAAAATACGGGTAACTACTATGAAGGGATAGAATATGACTCTAAAAATGAAAAATAAAAATTTTTTTTTAAAAAAAGGGATTGATAAGATGTTGGTTGAGAAAGGGAAAAAGAAAAATTCAAAAAGAAAAAAAGACAGTTAAAAAAAAATTAACTTTGAAAGACTAAAGAATCATGGTAAAAAAGCCATGAATTCTATGTGCAGTATTCCCCTAGCGCTGGAGTTCTGCCGTGCTCATTGATAGGTAAACTTGGTCTTGGCTGGCTGTTCTCGCTGATCTTCTGGGGAGGGGCCTGTTGCCATAGTTTCCAAAGGTCTCTGCCGGAGGCGGAATTGCCCCGCCCTTGCCCCCTCCCGGCTAAGTAATCTGCTCGGGTTTGCTCTCCGGGGCTTTTGTTCCCTGCGAGCTTTCCGTACAGCTTTGGAGGGGGAGAGTGAAAATGGCGGCCTCCCAATCTCCGCCCCAGAGGAGCGGAGAACTTGGGGCCCTGCTCCTCAGTGAGCCCCCAGAGAAAAGCCGTCAGTCACTCCCGTCTCCCCGGTCTCCGCCTGCACTCTGTGCTCACCCGGCCTGTGACCGCGCGTTTCTATCTCTGGCACCAACCCTGTGTGGAGTCTCCAAACCCAGTAGATCCCTGCGGTGCACTCCTGTGTGGCTCTTCCCGGGGGAGGAAGGTGAGTCTCCCTGGATCTGCCGCTTGTTGGGCCCCTGCTGGAGGAGCAGTGGCCCGACTGTGCCGCAGATCACAGTTTATGGCAACCCCGAGCTGAGAGCCCGCGCCTGGGCTCTGCCTCTGCAGCCGGCTTCCCCGCTCCGATACCTGGGAGCTCTGCCACACTCAGGCACCCCTGGTCTTTCTGTGACCCCGAGGGTCCTGAGACCACACTGTCCCGGAGGGTTCCACCCCCCGCTTAGCCACCAGAGTGACGTCCCTCGGCGGAGCAGACTTTTAAAAGTTCCGATTTTGTGCTCCGCGGCTCTATCACTTGTCAGAAGCGGACGATGGAGGCCCCTCCCCCTCCGTCTATCCTCCCGATTATCGCCTCGGGTTCACTTCTCCGCACGTCCTACCTTCCAGAAAGTGGTCGCTTTTCTGTTCAGAGAGTTGTTGCTATTCCTTTCTTCGATCTCCTGTTGAGTTTGTAGGTGTTCAGAATGGTTTGATCCCTATCCAGCTGAATTCCTGAGAGGAGACGAAATCCAGGTCTCCTACTCCTCCTCCATCTTGCTCCGCCCCCTTACTTTTATCTTTTAAAAAATTAGAAAAAGAAGTAGATGAAAAAAAATAAACATAAAATACCCACTTCTGGTAAACATCAAGTCTAATAATATTAATTATGTACTCAAGGTTTTCTAAAACTAATGACTTTAATGAATTTGGGATATATGTCACAAAGAAAATCACATAATTTTAGAAGTAGAAGAAAGGTTAGGTGATATTAAATCCAATCTTGTCTTTAGCAATGGAGAAACACATTTCCAAAGAATGAGGTGAAAGTGTTAGATACATTCAAGGCTGGTGCTTTTTTGACAATTCCACAAACCCACAATTCCAAAATCATAAAATTGTTAACTTTAAGTCATATAGATTATTTTCCTCCTCTAATCAAAGGACGTTTAAATGAAGTTACACCTATGATTATGTAAGGTGTAGAGATTTTTAAAAACTCTGTTTAAAGTTTCACATTTGAAGCATTACAAAATACAACTTTAAAGGTGGCATTTTGTAATTGTGGAAGTTATCTTTTCAAAGGCCTTTTAAGTTATCTATTTAAAAATAATTTAAAAAATATGTTTTGCTTCTTCTAGTTTAGTAATACCAAGTCTTTCAGGTAGAAAAGAGTGAGGTTAGAATTTCATGGTCTAAAAAAGATCTGATTAATAACCAGGTTTTTAGTCTATGATCATTATTTCTAAATGATGACGTGATAGAAAAAATAGCAACTTAATTTTAAGATACCTGCTTCATTTTTGACCCTGCAGAAAACAAATCTCAAAAAACATAGCTAGTTAAGATCCATGTGATAATTATGAAAGTGAAAACATAATAACATCAAGTTAATTTCTGATAATATCTAAGTTTATATTCTTATGGAAATGTGATGAAAGAATTTGAGGACAATAATTTTGGGGAATATTTACTTAAAATATTTTTATTATGCATAAAATTATTAAAAATTCTTACTAAATCCAATGGGAAGGAGATGGTTTACAACCTAACTTCTGCTCTTTTTCTTTTTCTTTTTTTTTTTTTAAGATTTTTTTATTTATTTATTTGAGAGAGAGAGAATGAGAGAGAGAGAACACATGAGAGGGGATAGGGTCAGAGGATGAAGCAGACTTCCTGCCGAGCAGGGAGCCTGATGCGGGACTCAATCCAGGGACTCCAGGATCATGACCTGAGCCAAAGGCAGTCGCTTAACCAACTGAGCCACCCAGGCGCCCTCTGCTCTTTTTCATGTATCTTTTGATTGCCCCTATGGAAAGCAGAATTAATTCCTACTCCCATCTACTCAAAATTGGTTCAGATGTCATGACTGATGATGTCACATCTAAACCAGAAGATATGAAAAGATTTATTACTCATATCAGAAGGCATTCCATGGAAAACACAGTGGTACCCAAGCTGGTCAAAACTGGCTTGATGAAGAAAGGTTCCAGTCAGTATCTCTCTTCTTGTGGTGAGGGCTGGACTGACATTAGAGTTCCCAAGCACAATTTGCATTATTTGTAGTTCCTGCCCAGCATCAAGGGAGGGAGATCCTGGACTTTCTAATCAGCCTGATGAGTTATGGGGCAAAAGGGAATTGGGGAGAAGTTGGGTTTGAAAGTGTCAGTAGTCAAACATCAAATACAGATTCTGTCTTACATCTTGTATTCTATATATTTTACTCTCTGCTGGCTAAATGTTTTTGGTTTATCCTCCAATCCAGTGATTTACTCTTCATTAGTGTCAGATTTCTGTTTATTTGCTTATAAATTCAGTCTAGTGAGTAATTACAATTGAAAAAAATGTTTTCCTAAAATACTTAGTGCTTTCATGGGAAGATTTGTTCAAGGTATCTCATTCATAGCACTTTTGGATTTGAAAGGCCATGTGACATTTCTAGAGAAGCTTCTCCCTGAAAAAAAGGCATGTGGTTGCTCCACTTTGCTGGTTAGATGTGCTAGGCTTTCATGATTCTGCAGTATTTATTAGCAATTCTCATTGACTAATAGACTTCAGTTCATATTCTCCCATTTAGTTATAGAAGCTATCAAAATGAGCTTTTGCTCTCCATCTATTTTATATCTTTGCAACTCTCTATGTATTGAGACTCCAAGTTTAAAAAAGCACTATTTCTTGAGGCCTCTTAATCTCCCAAATCTAGTGTGTGAGTTGGTTATACTAAATAAGAGAAAAACACTATCAGTTGGAAACATAATGCATGTAGAATGATAGAAGTTTCCATTCGGCCAGAGTTGGTAATAATCTTTTCTCTTGATGCATGTCAGAAGGTCATGTATAAACGTATTACTCCAACCAATTTTCTCATTATTTTAACAGAAAAATACAGAAAAAATTGTGAATGCTCTAAAATAAAATAGAAAACTTAAAGTAAATGTTAATTAAAGGAAAATGGAAAAAAATGAATTTGTTTTTGAGTGCATCTATTCATTTGCCAACTGGAAAAATATCTGTAAGGTCTACATGTTGACTGATAGACTTATATCAATGGTAGTTTCCTGATTTTTTTTCACTTCTGAAAGATATTTATTTTTTTAAGCCTAAAAGTCAGTAAAGTTGCAGAAGTTGAAAGGAAAGAGAAAAACATTGACAGCAGATTATCTAAATTTTCCTCTTCCTAAATATCTAAAGCATCCCCTATACCACTGTTTTCAGTATAGCTTGTGAAACTCAAAAATTCTGACTTCTCTTCACTAGTCTGAAATAAGTCCAGCAGGGATTGTACTGGTGAGGTACAAACTCTGTTTCCTTCTTGTATAGTAAGAAATTCAGTTTTTTTCTTATCAAATTCCACACTTGATTCCAGATTCTGTTTTATTCATTCTTAATAATATTTTCACTTTCCAGTGGATCTTACCAAAAGGTAAACTATCCATATTCTTGGTTTTCACATTCATTGGGTTCCTTAGGAGGACTTTGGAATGGAGTCTTTGCCTGAATTGTTAGCTGCTTCTGTGAACCGTTTATTGCTAACAGTCTGGAATCATGACCAAATACTGGGTGAAGGTCCTTTTCCTTCAGATCCTTTGCTGGAAAAATCACAGTGTCTGACTTTTGTTTTGGTTGAGATGCAGTGTTATCTGTATTGACATTAGAAACTTGTACAGATGCCTGTAGCTTACATGGACAGTGATCTACCCTTAGTTCTTAATAGAACTTCCATCATAGGTGGGATGAGGTGAAGTGGTCTGTGCAGTATATGCAGATTCTGGACTTAGTACAGAAGAAATTCTTCCCAAGGTTTGTGCAAATTTGGTTTCCTTTTTATTTGAAATAAGATATCTGATATCTTTGCTGAGAAATTCTTCAACTTGTCCTCCCAGATATGGTGACAGAAGGTAAATCACTGTAAAATACTTGCCCCAGAGTGGCTTATATTTGGATTTTTTTTTTTTTTTGAGTTCACACTTCCTACACTTTAAACTTAATGTTAATTAAATAATTCATATATGGTTTGAAATCAAATACACAACAGAAGCTTTTGTAATTATTAGAACCACCATATATCTGTCCCTGAGATTCTCCTCCCCCTGTGTGTTTTCCTTCTTAAAAGCAAAAATAAGTAACTTTCTAAAGGAAAGCTCCAGTAGCCATTCTCTTCTTTAATTTAAAAGTTAGGTTGGAGTTAATGATATATAAACTTTCGTTATATATTGTCTAATTTAGAATAGTTCTGTAATACAAAAGGAAATCATAGAGTAAATAATCTGACAATTCTGTTAATAATGAATCTTGCTTGAAACAAGGTGTTTGATTATTAGTATCTGATTTTGATACAGAAAGAGCATGCGATATAGTTACAGGTATGTCTTATCATATATTCATGGTTTTATTCTTTTTTTTTTAAAGATTTTATTTATTTGACAGAGAGAGACACAGCGAGAGAGGGAACACAAGCAGGGGGAGCGGGAGAGGGAGAAGCAGACTCCCTGCTGAGCAGGGAGCCCGATGCGGGGCTCGATCCCAGGACCCTGGGATCATGACCTGAGCCGAAGGCAGACGCTTAAGGACTGAGCCACCCAGGCGCCCCCATGGTTTTATTCTAAAAGAAATTGTAAGCCCTCCTGCTGAAATCTGACAGAAATAGCCAATTATAAGGTAAAGATGTAAAATGTAGATATTGTATCTCTATGACTCCTCAATGTGGTATTAAGTCACTGGCATTAAGCAGTCTGTCATTTTCCTCAATCATCAATATCCCATCTGCAGCTGACAGTTGCTGTCAGAGAAGGCTAGAAACAGCTGCTTCTTAATTATGAGGAATATGAATAAAGAGATGTAAGAAAGTCTAAGCTGAATAATTCTTGGGACTGGTAAAAATCTGATTACTATGGTTGAATGCAAGAGCCAAGTAAAATTTGGTGGAGTGCTTTTTAAAAAGGTGTACCCACACATGAAGAATCTGCTATGTCCCTTATAGGGTTGTATTTAGATATTCTTCTAAATGTTAGGTAGATGTAACCAGGTTATAAAAGCTTTTATTTAAGAATTTTAGTATAACTAGAAATGTATGGTTTCCACGAAAAAATTTTGGGATGCCTGGAAGGCTCAGTTGTTAAGCGTCTGCCTTTGGCTCAGGTCATGATCCCTCTGGGGTTCTGGAATTGAGCCCCACATTGGGCTCCTTGCTCAGAGAGGAGCCTGCTTCTCCCTCTGCCTGCCACTCCCCCCTGCTTGTACTCTCTCTCTCTGATAAATAAATAAATAAATAAATAAATAAATAAATAAATAAATAAATAAATCTTTAAAAAAAGAAAAGAAAATTTTAAAAAGGTTTCTTCTGGATTATTCATTTGTTTAATTTAAAAATAAAGGATTGAACATACTTTAATTCAACAAGGTGATGGCCACTTATGGATTTCATTGCCTATAACTAATAAAAAAGAATTTTAGCAAGACATTTCCTTCTTATTCTATAATTTGCCTATTCACTATCTTTTGAAATATAAATGGACTTTCCACAAAGTGTGTTTAACTCTTACATATTACTAGTGGGAAAGCAAAATGGAACTGGTACTGCCAATGAAAGAGAATTTGTCATATCTAATAAAATTATATATATACATATATATATATAATTTACCCATTGGCCCAGCATTCCCATTTGTAAGAAATTACACCAAAGACAAACTGCCAAAAAAAATGAATAAATAAACATATGCATAATACTATTCTTAAACACTACTTTTAAATGATAAACATCAGAAACAATTCAAATGTCCATCAATAGAATACTGGTTTAATAAATTATGATATAGCCATACAATGTAGTACACAATGCTATAAAAAGTATAAAAATATCTCTGTGGACTATTATGGCAAAATCTCCATGATGCATTATTAGATTAAAAAAATCAGATTAAAGATATCCACATAATTTGAATATTATTTTGAATATCTAAGAAAGGAGAAATTTAAACATAAATATGTATTCACACACACATATATATCTATATCTATATTTTTTCAAGTTTATTTTAGATGACTTTATTAACTATTGACTATATTGAGTTTCCCTTCCAAATAACTAGGATAGTTTGGAAAGACACGCTTGTTTGTGCAGAAAAACTGGTGACCCTGAATCACATGACGGGGCAGGATATCAAGCTCTCTTGTGAATTATCTTCCTTTTATATATATATATGTATATATATATATATACATATATATATATATAAATTATTTTATTTGCTGTTGACACAAAATATTACATTAGTTTCAGGTATACAATATAGTGATTCAACAAGTTTATTCATTTGAAAGAGAGAGAGCACAAGCAGGGGGAAGGGCAGAGGGAGAAGTAAACTCCCTGCTGAGCAGGGAGCCCCACCTAGGGCTTGATCCCAAGATGTTGGAATCATGACCTGAGTTGAAGGCAGATGCTCAATCGTCTGAGCTACCCAGGCATCCCTCAGCAAGATTATACATTATGCTATGTTCTTCACAAGTGTAGCTACCATCTGTCCTCTTAAATTGCTATTACAATGTCAATGACTATAGGCTATGCCTTTTATTCCTATGGCTTATTCATTCTGTAATGAGAAGCCTGTATCTCCCTCTCCCCTTCATCCATTTTCCCTGGCTTCTACCCCCCTTATCCTCTGGCAACCATCATTTTGTTCTCTGCATTTACAGGGTTGATTCTGCTTTTTTATTTATTTGTTTTTATTTATTTGTTTTTATTTATTTTTTATTTATTGATTTTTTTTAGATTTCACATATGAGTGAAATCATAAGGTATTTATCTTTCTCAGTCTGAATTATTTCACTTAGCATAATACCCTTTAGGTCTATGTTGTCTCATAAGGCATGATCTTTTTTTATGGCTGCATATATTCCACTGCATGTATATATATATATCACATCCTCTTTATCCATTTGTCTATTGATTGACACTTAGGTTGTTTACATATCTTAGTTATTGTAAATAAATCTGCAGTAAACATAAGAGTTCATATATCTTCTTAATTAATTTCATTTTCTTTGGGTAAATATTCACTTATATTTTTTAAAAATATGGTTACTTATACCTCCTTCCATGATAGAATAACTGTGCTAGAATTTCCCCGCAATTATAAATGAATTGACAAAATAGACAAAACATCTATTTTTAGAGCTTAAAAAATTATGAGCACAGAACTATTTCTCAGAGAAGGGAAATTCATGAGGTGAGACCTATATATTCTTTGGATCTCTGCACAGATAAAATTTCCTGGAGTTGAAACAATGCATAGACATGGAACACAAGAAGAGTGTGATAATCCAACTGTACTGAGGAGACAGAAATCATTAGTAGAGGCTCTGAATTACCTGGATCTAGTAAGGCAGTTTATTAGAGAAGGACCAGAGCTGAGATGGAAATCTCTGTGTATTCCTCAAGGACCCTTGGCTGAGTCATTTGGTCAGACAGATGCAGCTGCTTGGATTGACAGTGGAGTGAAAATGTGAGAGGCTGTGCAGACTGGGAAACATTGGAGTTCCAGACCAGCCAGAGTGGTAAGATCTTACTACATACATGAAGTATTCAAATAAGACAGTAAAATGACCACGCTTAAGAATAAGAAACTGTACTAAAATAACATCTATTGAAGGCCCGAAGAAATTCTAAAACCAAACCTCAGCAAGATCATTTTAAACTTCGAGGAAACTTCATACTGTTTTCCAGAGTGACTGCACCAGTTTGCATTCCCACCAACAGTGCACAAGGATTCCCCCTTCCCCATATCCTCACCAACATCTGTTGTTTCCTGTAACAGTTAAAAATAGAACTACCCTATGACCCAGCAATTGCTCTACTAGATATTGGCCCAAAGGTTATAAAAATATAGACTCAAAGGGATACATGCTCTCTGATATTTGTAGCAACATTATCAACAATAGCTAAATTACAGAAAGAGCCTGAATGTCCATCAACTGATGAACGGATAAAGAAGAAGCAGTATATATACACAATGGAATATTACTCAGCCATCAAAAAAAAAAATGAAATCTTGCCATTCCAATGACGTGGATAGAGCCAGAGAGTATCATGCTAAGTGAAATAAGTCAGTTAGAGAAGGACAAATACCATATGATTTCACTCATAATTGGAATTTAAGAAACAAAACAGCTGAACATAAGGGGAGAAAAAGAGAGAGGCAAACCATAAAACAGACTCTTATCTATAGAGAACAAACAGGGTTAATGGAAGGAAGGTGGATGGGGGTATGGGTTAAATGGGTAATGGGTATTAAAGAGGGCACTTGTGCTGAGTGTTATATGTACATGATGAATCACTAAATTCTACACCTGAAACCAATATTAGACTATATATAACTAGAATTTAAATAAAAACTTGAAAAAGAAATAAACTGTGAGTAAACCAAAATTTAGGGGAAAATATTCATATACACATATATGACATACAATCTGTAGCTAAAATAAAAATCTTCAAAAATATTTAGAAAAAAATTTCAATTAAAATAGTAAAAAAAAAAAATCCCAATCAAAATGTGTAAAGTTGTGAAGAGAAACCTCACAGAAGATATATGAGCAACCAAAGTACACTTAGAAAGATGCTCACCTTCTTTAGAGATCGGATAAATGAAAAGTAAAACCCCAATTTAATATCACATTACTTTCACTAGAATGGCTAACGTTAAAAGTCTGGATAATGAAAAGCTTTTTGAGGACTTTGAACAACTGACCTTATTAAAATTGTTGATTGGAGTGTAAAATGGTACCCTGGAAAGAAATTTGGTAGTTTTTCAGTACTCATAAGCATACACTATTTTAGGAACTAGCAACTTAGGAATTCTGCTTCTTGAATGGATCTAAAAGCAATGAAAGCATGTGTCCTGAAAAAGGTTTGGACAGGATTGTTGATAGCATTTTGATCAGAATTACTCCTAACTGGAAACCACCTGTTGGTCAATATATGTTATGGATTGAATTGCATCCCCCAAATTTTGTTGAATCCCAGCCCTCAATGTGACTGCATTTGGAGATAGGGTCACTAAAGAGATAATTAAGGAAATGAGGTTCTTATGTAAGTGGGGCCCTTTTCCAATATGATTGATGTCCATATAAGAAGAGACACCAGAGATCTCTCTCTCTCTCTGCTTTGTGAGCGACCAATAAGAAGGTAACCATCTGCAAGCCAGAAAGAAAGTCTACCTTGAACTTTCAGCCTCCAGAATTCTGAGAAAGTAAGTTTCTGCTATGTAAACCACCCAATGTAGGGTGTTTTGTTACAGCATCCTGAGCTAACACAAAATGTAAAAAGAAAAATAAACTTATAAATAGACAAATTTTTAAAAAATGCATCTATTGGTAATGCATGCATCAATATAGACTAATATCACTGACATTATATTGAGTAAGTAAACTAAACATAAAAGAGTATGTATAGCATAATTTCATTTTTATGAATTTTTACAGGGACAAAGGCCAGACTGGTGATTGAGAAAGATGAGGGTGGGTGATTGACAATAAAGGAGAAATTTCTGGGATAATGAAATACCTATCTCCATTGGAGGACTGGTTACATGGATAATCTTTTTAGCAATACTGGACTTTTATAAAGCTACATAATTTTCATTGGTCGAAGAGAGAGAATCCTAAATTTTAGAGTTGGGGAGGACTATAGACATAATCTGGCCAGCTTCTTTATTTTTTTCTCTCTTTTTTTAATTTCTAATTTTTTAATTTATTTATTTTTATTATTATTATGTTATGTTAATCACATTACATCATTAGTCTTTGATGTAGTGTTCCATGATTCATTGTTTGTGTATAACACCCAGTGCTCCATGCAGAAAGTGTCCTCTTTAATACCCCTCACCAAGCTAACCCATCCTCTCATCCCCCTCCCCTCTAGAACCCTCAGTTTGTTTTTCAGAGTCCATAGTCTCTCATGGTTCGTCTCCCGCTCCAATTTCTCCCCCTTTATTCTTCCCCTCCTGCTATCTTCTTTTTTTTTTTTTTAACATATAATGTATTATTTGTTTCAGAGGTACAGATCTGTGATTCAACAGTCTTGCACAATTCACAGCACTCACCATAGCACATACCCTCCCCATTGTCTATCACCCAGCCACCCCATCCCTCCCACCCCTCACCACTCCAGCAACCCTCAGTTTGTTTCCTGAGATTAAGAATTCCTCATATCAGTGAGGTCATATGATACATATCTTTCTCTGACCGACTTATTTCGCTTAGCATAACACCCTCCAGTTCTATCCACATCATTGCAAATGGCAAGATCTCATTCCTTTTGATGGCTGCATAATATTCCATTATATATATATACCACATCTTTATCCATTCATCTGTCGATGGACATCTTGGCTCTTTCCACAGTTTGGCTATTGTGGACATTGCTGCTATAAGCATTGGGGTGCATGTACCCCTTCGGATCCCTACATTTGTATCTTTGGGGTAAATACCCAGTAGTGCAATTGCTGGATCGTATGATAGCTCTATTTTCACCTTTTTGAGGAACCTCCATACTGTTTTCCACAGTGGCTGCACCAGCTTGCATTCCCACCAACAGTGTAGAAGGGTTCCACTTTTTCCGCATCCCTGCCAACATCTGTCGTTTCCTGACTTGTTAATTTTAGCCATTCTGACTGGTGTGAGGTGATATCTCATTGAGGTTTTGATTTGGATTTCTCTGATGTCAAGCGATGTTGAACACTTTAATTTAATGAAGCAAAGCAATTATTTCCCATCATTTTTTACTGGCTGAAGCAGGATGATTATCAAATTTTCTTGATTGCAGGGTAGTATTTTTTCTTTTTTATTTATTTTTATTTGTTTTTACTTTGTTGTCTTTGATAAGACAGTGCATTTTACATATTTTTAATAGCTATCTGCTACACCATAAACAAAATAGTAAAATTTCTGGTTACTAAAAAAATCTGAAACTACGAAAATAGAATCATTTACTGTTAGCAGCATTGCACTGTCATTCAGAGTATGTTCTATTATTAACTGTGTATATGAGTTTGAACAGGTTTGTTATTTCTCAGTGACTCATTTCTTTTATTTAGT
The DNA here is from genome assembly GCF_002201575.2 of Neomonachus schauinslandi. Classification (NCBI taxonomy): domain Eukaryota; kingdom Metazoa; phylum Chordata; class Mammalia; order Carnivora; family Phocidae; genus Neomonachus; species Neomonachus schauinslandi. Next base: position 108,067,398 of record NC_058406.1, on the reverse strand, counting down.
TTTAAATCATTTCATTGGCAATATAAGGAGAAAAGCAATACCCCCTTAACGAGTTGATTTGAAACTGAAATGAGATAAAACATTTAAATTATATCAAATGATACTTGACATATTATAAGTACTCAGTAAATAATAATGAAATAATGAATATTTGTGTATTATGAATGCCTGTGCCAATTATAATTTTTGTAATTGTCTGAATCATATAAAAAATGATTAAGCATAGGCACCTGGGTGGCTCAGTTGGCTGAGTGGCTGCCTTTGGCTCAGATCATGATCTTAGGGTCCTGGGATCTAGCCCTGCATTAGGGTCCCTGCCCAGCAGGGAGTCTGCTTCTCCCTCTGCCCTTCCCCCCCACCTAATTTTCTCTCTCTTTCAAATAAATAAATAAATAAATAAATAAATAAATAAATAAATAAATAAAT